>NW_007745198.1:5416-10384 GCF_000696425.1 Galeopterus variegatus
ACACTACCACTTCCTAAATCGTCCATCATATCTTCGCTGATTTGAAATGCTGCCTTAGTCATATTCTAAATTTCTGCATAAAATTGGGCCCATGTCAGATTATTCTGTTCTGTTTCATTAATCTGTCGATTCACAGGGCAATAAAATAAACATAAAAGTGATCTTTTTTCCCCAGTCACATACACCTTTCTATTAGGCATAGGAGATTGGACTTTTTGTTTGGAGGCCACCAGTATTCCCTTAGCTTCTGTATGTCCCCCTTTCCACCCAGGCTTCCAGAAATCTCTCCGTGGTACGTTTGGGCCATGGCCCCTCCCTCCGCCGTCCCGCTCAGCGATGTTTAAGCTGTAGTTCACGCTTCTGTCACGAGGTGGCACCAACGCACCTCCGTTATCGAACTTCTCTAGAGAGACGTGTAGGCAATGAGCAAATAAACAACCACCTCACTTAAAATCCAGCTTATGAACCCGAGTACAGAAAGACTATAATTCCACCTGGAAAACAATACTGAGGGGCTAAAAAGAAGACTGTAAATACATATAATCTGCGGCATCCATACGATAAAACACTAGTTAGCTGTAATGTACCTCGGCAGTCGCCAGTGGGTGGATTGCTGAAATAAAGACGGGGCCATCATATGACGAAACACACAGTTCATATAAAACATTAAATGTGTTATAAAATCATTTAAAATGCTATACAGAAATATACTTATCACAGTACAGCCTTATAACCTGAAGATGAGGGGTTCAGATTCCCAAGTGGAAAGGCACGCGCGCGGACACACACACACACACACACAGAGAAATATATATAGAGAGATATTTACATAGAAATATGGTCATAGTAAGTGTAAAAGCAGGTTGCAAAGATCATAAGCGGCACGGATCCATATTTTCTAGTATAGATCTCCACGTTTATCCAGAAGTCCCAAGGCACAAAAAAAATAATGAAAATGATTGTTTTGTTTCTCTCACATTCACATTTTTCTTTAGCATAGAAAAGGCTGCAAATTCTCTCTAGATACTGACAGTATCCCTGTACCCTAGGAATTCCCCCCTTCCAGCCAGGATTCCAGAAAGCTCTGTCTGGTGGGTTTGGGCCAAAGTTTAAGGTGACAGTGGTAGCTAACTGTATTCTGCTCCTCTGTCCCAGTTTCCATCCACCCCCATCCTTTTCTTCTCTATTATTACTTTATATTCTTTCTTCTACCTTTGTAAGTCAGTATTTGGATGAGAGGATTTTGACTGGTTGAGAAACTCCACTCCTTAGTGAAACAAATTTTCTTACAAGCTATTCACACTATTGGCAAGGCTCACAGTCATCAACAACTCTGAACCTAATTCCTGCTAGTGAGAATAAAGATGTCCCAGTAAGCACACTGTTAAGAGTGTTTTGATCTATACATTATCCCTTGATTTTTCATTAAGGCCACTATCCTAAACTTTGCCAAGAAAAAAATTATCTCGCTGGATCCCTCCCACATCTAATTCTTTATTTGTTTATACCATTGATTACACCATTACTGCATTAAACAAAGTTTTACTTTTATTCAATTCAATCGATGATACATATATCTACCACATAAGAGGTTGAATGTTTTAAAGGTAGGGATAATGTCTTATCACCTTTTAATCTTCCTATGCTTTATATGTAATAAACAATAAAATAAACATGTATTGAATTCAGTTTTCCCTGACCACTTGATTCTATAAATTCAGGATTAATCCCTCATCTTCTCACTTCTTGGAAACGTGTGTGTAGAATTTGCCCAAATGTTGCTCGCTAATAGCTCCTGCTTCAGAAGTAGGGATCATGTACTTAATAATCTGACAGTTAGATTTTAAATCACAGATTGCTTATATGTATATATATATATATATATGTATATATATATATATATATACGTATATATATATATATATATATATATATATATATATATATATATATATAAACAAAAAAAAACTAAGTGGAGATGCATCCCACTTGGTGACCAGAGCCAGGATTGCAGCTCTGAGAGTCTCAGACCAGGGGTCTCAGCAAGGGGGAGGGAGAGATGGAGGTTGGAGCTTAGCTCCAATGTATCAGATAGAGTTTTCTAGATTGACTCACCTAATGGTAGCAGTCTCTCTCTGTAGCCATAATTTTCTGGGATATCTAAAACTGAGAGTGTTTCTAGCCCCCATGTGAACTGAAAGTAAAGTTACATCTGTGACTGTGTATTTGCGGTGGTAGACCTAGAGGAGACACACACACACATATGCAGATACACTGGCAATTCAATTTTAATCTACTTGCTTTCCCCACAAAATTGAATGCAATGTATGTTTTTCAAATTAATAACCACATTGCACATTACTTTTCTCTACCTAGTCACAAGTACTTTCTATGTTCAAATTTTTATCAAAATACCTTTTTTCCCTGAATACCTAATATCAAGCAATATACAAAAGCACATTTATGAATTGGAATCAATCTGCATCTTTCACTGGCCCAGCTACGACCCCCTCACACAAACAGGTCTGTGCTCCACAGAACTGTGCTTACTCTGTGGACGTGTTCCTGTAGGTGAGGTGTACACGAATATTTACACTTACACAGACAGTCCTTTCCAAAAATGCAATCACAAAACTCATCTTCTATTGCAAATATTCTTTTCCACTTAATATAAATTCTCAGGATTTAAAACTATTTGCCTCTTCCTAGCTCTTGTGGTTTTTCCATATTTTTATGAGTTTATTATTCATGTATACATTTATTTGAATTATCTGTTGAAATAGCTGCCAATTGTTTAGTTGCCGAGTACGTTTCAGAAATCGGAGATATTATTAACCCAGTGCCCGAGATATAATTGGCAAATATTTTCTCCCTTCTTTTTTTTTTTGTCCTTTTTTGAGACCGGCCGCACCACGCTCAGCCAGTGAGTGCACTGGCCATCCCTATATAGGATCCGAACCCGCAGCGGTGGCGCTCCCAGGGCCGCACTCTCCCGAGTGCGGCACGGGCTCGGCCCTCTCCCTTGTTTTAATACAATACTTAGTGGGTTGTTTTTTCCATTTGGGAAGTATTTTAAATTTAAATAATGTGACTTGAAATCTATAGGACATAATTTAAAAAGAAAAAACAAAAAACGCTGAACAACACCATGGGGAGAACATACTGTCAGCCTCTGAGGTGATTAGAGCATTCAGAGCCCTGGAGGCATCAACGCAAAATGGAAANCCTTTTTTGAGACTGGCCGCACCGTGCTCAGCCAGTGAGCGCACTGGCCATCCCTATATAGGATCCGAACCCGCAGCGGTGGCGCTCCCAGCACCTGCGCCACGGGCTCGGCCCTCTCCCTTGTTTTAATACAATACTTAGTGGGTTGTTTTTTCCATTTGGGAAGTATTTTAAATTTAAATAATGTGACTTGAAATCTATAGGACATAATTTAAAAAGAAAAAACAAAAAACGCTGAACAACACCATGGGGAGAACATACTGTCAGCCTCTGAGGTGATTAGAGCATTCAGAGCCCTGGAGGCATCAACGCAAAATGGAAAAAACTTTAAAGGAATTCCCGAGTTAGCTACAAATCAGGGACACGACTCTCCCGGATTTACATAAATGGCCCTAAAGTCAATGACCATGATCTGAATAATGATCATCATGATGGGTAACTTGAATCACTGTTAGGATAAAAGGAGATAAAATATAAAGTACATTGGCTTAAAGTAGTTCGGTACAGATTACTTTCCCTCCCTCCAGCTCACCTGTCCCAAGGCCAACACCTGAGCTTCTGCCTGAGCCCACTCACCACTTCAGGGATCAGCCAACTCGTGTGGCTCTACACACACGTCTCTGGGCGCAAAGGGCGGGATTTCACCTCCTCTATCTTCTTCATCACCGACAAGGGTTGTTGAGTGAGGACCTGTGTGGCCACAATAGGATGGGAGTGTAATGTGACCATGTCTCAAGCCCTGGAAGCCCATCTTCTGAAAGGGAGGTTGCTAAGGGTCTCCTAGGGAGGGCAATGTTGCTTTGCCTCCCACGGATTTGTCACCCCTTTTCCCCTGGGTGACGGAGCTGCCAAAGATTACTCAAAGCCCATCTCTTCTGAGCAGTGAGAAGGCTCAAAAAGGGGTTAATCTCCCATAGCCCTCAACAGCGAGGTGTTTCTTGCATTTGGGAAATAAACCACGAGTTGGGGTTCTCCTTCTGCTTTTATTCTCTAGCCCAGGAAGTTACAGGAAGAGGCATAGTTTTAACAAGTTTAACAGTAGAAAGTGGTAACATGCAGTTAAGTCGATCCACTAACAAAAGCTTGATCTAGCAAACATTCCTTCTCCCTCCAGCCACTTTTTAGTAACTTTACATATCCATTAGTAACCAGGCTGTCTTTGAGCCAGCAACCTCCCTGTGTTATCAGTCTTTATCTAATCAAAGAGACTTAATAGCCTGCGGAAAATTTCCTGTTTCTTGCAAGGTTGGTATTTGAAACTGCAAGGCTTTGGAAAACCAGGCCCTGTGAAGTACATCTGCTTTATGAATCCTCTACAGGGCAAGGGATGGGACCTCATTCCAATCCTGCCACTTATCTGGAGTGGTGATGTTGGAGTGAGGACTGAATCCATGTTGGGACCTAAAACCATGTAGGCTGTAAAGGATTTTAAAAGGACACAAGTTTTTCTTCTTGGCATGCATTTCTCTGAGTTACCTCTTTTCCTGTGGGTATTTGACATTCTGAACCTTGGTCATGGGACAGGATGACATTATTTACACGAATGTAGTTTCCAGCCAGCTTGAAGCTGCAGGCTTGCCAGGAGGCGTGTACTGTCCAGACCCTGAGATAACAGCAAATGCGGGAGCAGGAACCAGACAGCCTTGGTGAGAATTTGCACCGGGCCCCTTGCACGTCCCTCTCCTCCTGCTTTTCTTTTCCCATGTTTCATTCCCTCAACCCCAATCTTTAAAACCCCCTCAG
>NW_007745198.1:11209-12158 GCF_000696425.1 Galeopterus variegatus
TGTTGGAGTGAGGACTGAATCCATGTTGGGACCTAAAACCACGTAGGCTGCAAAGGATTTTAAAAGGACACAGCTTTTTCTTCTTGGCATGCATTTCTCTGAGTTACCTCTTTTCCTGTGGGTATTTGACATTCTGAACCTTGGTCATGGGACAGGATGACATTATTTACACGAATGTAGTTTCCAGCCAGCTTGAAGCTGCAGGCTTGCCAGGAGGCGTGTACTGTCCAGACCCTGAGATAACAGCAAACGCGGGAGCAGGAACCAGACAGCCTTGGTGAGAATTTGCACTGGGCCCCTTGCACGTCCCTCTCCCTCCTGCTTTTCTTTTCCCATGTTTCATTCCCTCAACCCCAATCTTTAAAAACCCCTCAGTAAAACTGAGTCTTTCAGATGGTTTTACTCTGGCCGTTCTCCTTCAGGTTTACCAGAGAGATGGGTTAGTCTAATATCTCTCCTCAGGTCACCAGTATTCCTGAATAAAAGCTGACTTCCATTTTCACCAACATCTGACTCTAGATTGGTTTGCTTTTGAAAGGGGGCAGGTAGCCAGACCTGTGGCTGCTATCAGTGACTTGGGCTCTGTGAGCCTGAGGTTGGTCATCTGTGAAATGATACTGAACATTCCATCCTCACAGAGCTGCCCCCAGGGGCAAATCAGAAAATCTACCCAGAGTATATGGCATGGAGCGGGACTTCGATGGCCTTGTAATGTTGGAACGCAGCTTTAGGAACTGGCCTAGCCTCAGGGCTAAGGCAGGCATCTGTGAAAAATCATTTCTCATTGTTTCTTCTAATGAGAACACAGACATCTAGACAAACAAAGCAAACATCTCCCTGATATGCCTTGAGTTCAAAGTTTTGGAGACAGAATGTTCTCTACATTCTTCAGTGTTTCACAATTTCCTAAGAGCTCTGAACATTATGTCTCAGAGCAGAAGCAAATCCA
>NW_007745198.1:13928-15426 GCF_000696425.1 Galeopterus variegatus
TCAACATATCAATTCGGGAGGGACAAAAACTTTCAGTCCATAGCATCTATTTTTAAGAGAATTTAATAATTCCAACCTGTTACATTCACTTGTTACATATTTATTATCATCCGAAATATGAAGATAAATCTGTAGGTATTTCTCCTTTAGTGTATATGAAATGGATATTTTGGAAACTCACAAAATAACTGGTAATCTCCATGTTTCCCAAACACAAGTCTTCTAGTGGATAGTATTATTAAATATTCAAGACAGAGTTTCCCCAGCTATAAAAAAGAATGAAATACTGCCATTTGCAACAACATGGATGGACCTTGAGAGANCAGTGACTTGGGCTCTGTGAGCCTGAGGTTGGTCATCTGTGAAATGATACTGAACATTCCAACCTCACAGAACTGCCCCCAGGGACAAATCAGAAAATCTACCCAGAGTATATGGCATGGAGCGGGACTTCAATGGCCTTGTAATGTTGGAACGCAGCTTTAGGAACTGGCCTAGCCTCAGGGCTAAGGCAGGCATCTCTGAAAAATCATTTCTCATTGTTTCTTCTAATGAGAACACAGACATCTAGACAAACAAAGCAAACATCTCCCTGATATGCCTTGATTTCAAAGTTTTGGAGACAGAATGTTCTCTACATTCTTCAGTGTTTCACAATTTCCTAAGAGCTTTGAACATTATGTCTCAGAGCAGAAGCAAATCCACTTCCCCAACCTGGAAAGACAGGTGTGTCTGTGAACTCACCAAGTGACTTCAGCGATAGATTACACCATGGAAGTAAGGGGTCATATTTTCCTAATGGCTGCTCCTGGACTGCTCAGTATGTTAGTACATTTATAAGAAAACATTCTGGACCGGTCCCGCTGTCATTAATGCAGGGTCCTAAGATCATGCATTATCTAACCAGGCCACACTAGAATTTCAGCCACCTGGGTTTCAGTAATGGGCCACAATAATCAACCACATTGTATATCGACAAAATAAAATAAAATAAAATAAAAAATATGGGGCAGGGAAGCTAGAGTACAGAAACTGTAGAGTGGGGCTGGCTGATTAGCTCAGTTGGTCAGAGCATAGCCTTGTAACACCAACGTGCAGAACCCCACACAGGCCAGCCACCAAAAAACAAAAAACAGAAAACTGTAGAGTGGCGAAATATATATTGTTTCCCAGAAAGATTCTAAAATGAATTATTAAATAGACAATTTAAACAACTGGCAAGTTATGCAGTGACCTATAAACACTGGCATAAGATAGCTAAATAGCAAGTAAAAAAAAAATCTGAAACAGAAAATAGTCTACAATAGCTGGCGAAAGCCTCTGCTGCAGACCCTTAACAACGCAGAGGGATAAAACAATCCGTTTATTGAATTCTTAAATAGGATAAAAAATTTATATTAGTCCATATGCATGAAAGAAATTACATCTAAAGATAACTGTTGCATGAAATCCCTCTAAAGTAAGTTAGTAAAATCAGAAATATTCGTGGGATTATTTT
>NW_007745199.1:0-715 GCF_000696425.1 Galeopterus variegatus
ATATATATATATATATATTTCAACTTTCATCTCTCGGTGAATACAATTTATACACCTATTTTTATTTTATACCTATTTTAGTCTATTCCAAAAAAAATATTTTTCAACTAGTTTATATAGCTAAATAGTTTTCTTCCCTTATAGCACTTATTCCTTTCAGATAACTAAGGATGCTTTCTTGAATGTCATGATCTTCTGGGTAGTCTCCCACCCAGTGCTATACTGAGAATGTGATTGAGGCCAGGCCATAGTTTGTAATTTTTAAGTTGAATCAAAGTTGGGGAAGATGAGCTCCAGGCACTAAAACAGTGAATGACAAAGCCCATTTCTTGTAGCCAGAATATCCTCTTATCTTTACATGCTTAGGGAGAAACTCCTTGATCAATGAACTATGTCAGAAGCAACTGTTAAGAAAGCAGCAGTTATAAAAGATAGTATTTCAAAGTGAGAAATCATAAAAATAGTATGTTTACGGATTGACAACAAAAATGCAAAAGCCCCTTTAGGGAATATATATAAGTAGAACAGAATATATATAAAGATATTTGAATAATGACAAGAGCTTAAAATTTTAATTTATGTTAAACCTCCCTCATTTTACATAAATGAAATCCACTATATATAGTTCACACAGAATTTTGAGGAACTTCATAAATTTATTCAGAAATTTATAAAAAACAAAGTTTTCACTCTTGCCCACCTGTTTCAGGGACAT
>NW_007745199.1:1885-11602 GCF_000696425.1 Galeopterus variegatus
CTCTCCCCAATTTATTTATTTTTTTAACTGGTGGATTTGAATGTCACTAGGTCACAGGAGAGGGCAAGAAGAGGAACTCGGTGGCAGGGGCCAACCTTTATCACACTGGTGCACCTGGTTGCCTGGGTGGAGTGCTCACAGCCTCTCTGTGAGGATGTTAATGCATCAGAATAATGTTTTAAAATTTACAATACAGTGCGCCCACTTGCTCCATTATGAGAATCTGAAATAAATTTCAGAAAACATAGCCAGGAAATCTGGGTGTGTCTCCTTTAAGGGCATCCAAAGCCTCTTCCTCATTAGCGCCTCTGTGGATGCCCTTTTTCCCGGAGCCCCGCTGGGGACCGCTAGTCGCTAGCCAGTAGGCGAGATGAGCGTCCTTTACCTGGCCAGTTGCCTGGGGAAAACTACACTACCCAGAAGGCAATGGGACGGCGGTGTGCGCTGGACCAATGACGGCACAGAAGGGGGGCGTGCCTGGCGGCCCTCGTTGGCAGGGGCGGAACTTCCGGCGTCGCAGGCGTGAACGTTTGTTCGTGGCGTGGCCCGTCTGTCCACACCCGCGGTTCCGAGCAGGAAAAAACAGTGAGGAGGATGGGGGCCACTTCCACGCCTTTGTAGGAGCCTGGGGAGGGTTCGATCCCGCGGGAGCTGCCTCACGCGGC
This sequence comes from Galeopterus variegatus, assembly GCF_000696425.1. Classification (NCBI taxonomy): domain Eukaryota; kingdom Metazoa; phylum Chordata; class Mammalia; order Dermoptera; family Cynocephalidae; genus Galeopterus; species Galeopterus variegatus. The sequence goes on from NW_007745199.1 coordinate 2,551, forward strand.
CCCGTTCTCCCCACGGTCCGATGGCGGTACGGATAGACCCGGCACAGGTGAGTGGACTGTGCCCCAGGCTTTCATCCCCCTGGACCCCGCGCACATAGTCCCGCGGCTCCGCTCTGCGGGATGGCGGCGTCCTGGGACCCTTCGCTTTGCCGTTTCCCCGTTGGTTCTCGGAGCCCTAGGTTGTGGTGACTTTCGGTCGCGTGTCCAGAGTCCAAGCCAGGAATTATATGGGGAGGGTTACCATTAATGGCAACCAATGGGGTGCGGTGTGGTAGGTGAGATGTAGCGTTTAGAACCCCTCTGACCCCATCACCATGTGTGTGGAACGTCTGCGGTTAGGAGTCCTCAGTATGGATTCGGGGCTGTGACCTTGAATAAGTCCCCCTGCATCCCTTGGTCTCTATTTTTTGGGGGGCGGGGGGCAGAAAATAGGAGTATTAACCATTTTTTTTCCCTCGTTGAGGGAACGAGAAAGGGTACGTGAGTGATGTTTGTCCCTGCCCAGTGCCCACCGTGGTCCAGAGAGCATCCCCTGTAGATGTTGTTTCCACGGAGATACTTCGTGGGCCTGTGTTGATTTTAGAGGCTTACCCTAGCAGTAGTCTGATCTTTGGAACTCCCTGGTCTCTTATCTCTACAAAACTAAGGGCTGCAGTGGGGAGAGGGGAGACTGGCATTTTGGGGATTGCTACTGTGCTAGGGCAGAATAGGTGGCAGGGCAGGCTAAGGAATTTTTCTCAGTTTACAGCAAGTGGAGCTGTGTCGTCACTGACAGTGGTGAATGTTTTCCTGTTTAAGGTATTTAGTTATAAGTGAAGAGTGAGTCCATTAAAAAGTTCAGCGGTGATGGTGTGCAGGACTGTAGTGTCCCTTTGGATGTAAATACATGAGGCCTGGGTTGTTCTCTGTCAGTCATTCTGATTACTGTCAGAACTTGTCTTATTAATTTCTCATCCGTGTGTCTCCCTCCTTCACTTTATTTCAGACTCCTTCCAGCGATACCTCCTTAAAGAAGCCTACCCTGTTACTCCCATCTAAAGTTGACCATAATTTCTTTGGTCTCCTCGCTCTATTTTCTTGTCTTCTGAATATTTATGGTCATCTGACATTGTCTTGCTCATTTATTTGGTTGCTTGTCTAGGATCTCTTTCTAGCTCTGGAATGTTAGCACCTGTTGCTGCTATATCCCAAGACCTAGAACAGCCTGGCTTGAAGACATTTATTGTACCCAGTAAATGGTTGATAAATGAATACGTTTCCCCATTAAGGGCTTCCATCACGTTTAGAATAAATCCATCCCCCTCACCCCCAGCGTGACCCACAGCCTTTGCTTAATCTGCCCTTTCAACAGCTTCTCTGTTCCCCCTTTCATTCTCCCTTTGCTCACTGCATCCAACCAAGGAGTCTTGAACTTGCCAAGCTCTTTCTCATTTTGCAAACTTTGCCCTTTTGCTTCCCTTTGTCTGGGACACTTCCCCAGATCTCTGTAGGGCTGCTCCTGCCAAGGAGTCTTGAACTTGCCAAGCTCTTTCTCATTTTGCAGACTTTGCCCTTTTGCTTCCCTTTGTCTGGGACACTTCCCCAGATCTCTGTAGGGCTGCTCCTCTGTATCTTTCCTATACATCATTGCCACCTAGTAGAATAGTCTTTTCCTGGCTGTTCTAGTTTTAGCTAAAGTATCCCTTGCCTTCACCTGCCCACCTTCTGGGAGATTTGTGAGATCTTTTCCCAGATGTTCAAATCCTACCTCTGCTTCTTAAATGTGAGACTGGGCAACTTTCAAAGCTGCCTGAGCCCCAGGTTGGTGACTGTGACATGGAAGTAATGATGGTCTTTACCTCAGGAATGGTTAATAAAAGTTGCCAAATACATCAAGCACTTACATGTGCTAGGCATTCCAGTGACTGCCTTGTGAACATTTTCTCTGTAGTTCTCAGAAATCCCTGGTGAAGTGGGAATAATTATTGTATTGATTTAGAAATTGAGGCTTAGAGAAATAATGCGACATCCTCATCACAGTCACACCGCTGGAAAATGTCAGATTCAAGAAGCCTGAGTCACACCCTGGGGGTCTGGCTCCAGAGGTGGAAATTTTTATTTGCTTTACCACAGCACATGAAGCGTTCAGCTTGGACCAGTGGGGCTCAGCTGCTGCTGCTGCTGTAACATGATTTGAATTATTATAACAGTCATTTTCTTCCATTCCTCTGACATCCCAGAGCATTTCCTGTCTGTCCCCACAGTCCTCATGGGATTGGGATCACCACTGTCTGTGTCATCCCTAGTGGCTTCCCTGTGGGAAGCTTTTCTCTCAGCCACAATCGCATTGTGTCCAAAGGTAGTATCCGCCTCCACCTTTAGTCCAGCACAGAGCTTGGCCCTCAAGAAGCCTCAGGGATTCAGGGCTGGGTCTGTCTACACCTTCACCAGTGACTGAGAGACTGGCTCTGATCCTATCCAGTAGCAGAAGGCCAATACTAGTACTTCTGTTTGACTTTCCAGGTGTTGGTGACTTTCAAGGATGTGGCTGTGACCTTCACCCAGGAGGAGTGGAGACAGCTGGACCTGACCCAAAGAACCCTGTACCAGGAGGTGATGCTGGAGACCTGCGGGCTCCTAGTCTCACTAGGTAATGGCTCACCTTTCACCCTTGTGGGGACCCCAGACTCCTTCTTAATTCTTGGCTGGCAAGAAGGTCACTGAAGCTGCCTTTCTTCCTCCCCACAGCCCCTGCAGTTTCTGGTTCTAACTCCTCCTGCTTGGTCTCCCTGTTCCTGCAGCAGGGATTGGTGGGGTAAAAACAGTCCTTCTAAACACAAACCCTCACCCCAATGCCCAGCATACTCTGGTCTCAGTCAGAGGCCCTTATTCCATATTCTACAGGAGGGAACTTGATTGATTTACCATTGTGAGATCAGCTGCCTCCACAGCCCTGTTATCAGGGTCCATGGGTTATGGGCTATTCTCAGGCAGCCACCCAGTAGGCATTTGTCATCAGTGCCCCCCAGATATCTTCCTAAACAACATGACCTTGGTAAAAAGGCCTCCCTTTTATTACTATTATTTTTTTAAATTTTACACTTGAAACATAATTGATTGTATATATTTATGGGGTACAGATTTGACTATCAGTATTTGTGTACAATATGTGATGATCAAATCAGTATTATTAGCATGGTCATCATTACAAATTGGTAAAAAGGCCCCTTGATGCCTGCATGATCATCACTTTTTCCTTGATGCTGGTCCTCAATCCTCCACTGGTCCAGGAGATGTTTTTAGAGGGTGCTCAGGAATGTCCTCAAATGGCATGGGTAGATACTCTGAGAAAACCATTCATTTACTTCTCTGTCCAGTGTGCTGGTTTTTGTCATGAAAAAGTCTTTGATCAGTGTTGAGTTTTTTATGCCCCTCCCCTAAATAGGGTTAATTTCTCTTTTCAGCAGAGGAGACAGCCTCCAACGTGGCTCTGAGCAGTCTGCATGAGCTCACTGGGACTTAATGGCATTATTTTTATTTCATCATTGTGTTTTGATGGTAGCATCCTATTTGTAGGAAATGAAATTGACTTTCTCTTTTACCAGACCAAAACTAAATTCCTTTCAGAATAAAATATCTAAGGAAAGTGGACCAGGTTAAACAGAAGCCATTAGAAGTGATGACACACCATGTGTGCTGTGTAGACTTGTCACTCTGAGTTCAGTTAGGTAGATAGACATCAATCTACAGGTGACAGTTGAGACGAGTTATAGAAAGAAAAATTAGGGGAATTTGGGAGTAAATAGTTAGGGGGTCATAACCTATCATGGGTTTTTCAAAGAAGGCATCTCAGGAAGTGAAGGTGGAGCTGAGACTTGAGTTAAGACCTAACTAGGTGGGGAGGTGGGGAAGAGGAACAATGTTCCAGGTGGCAGAACCAGCATATGAAAAGACCCTGAGGTGGCAAGAACTCAGCTCCTGGCAGAGCTGAAAGAATGTCTGATTCACCTTTTCCACAGCCCATCATGGAGCTCAAGAGCCAGGCTTTAGTACACATCAGTGAACGTTACTGAGACATGTCTGAATGAATCCTGGGCTATGGATTGGAATCTGCCAGTTGATATTTCTGTGGGTCTTTGTGCCTCAGTAATTGGTCTTCTATAAAGGACCCTCCTGTTTTTTACTTAATGCATTTGGCTGCATGTAATAGAAAACCAGATCAAACTGGTTTCACCTGGAAGGAAATTTATTACCTTGCCTAGTGAGAAGCTCCAAGGCAGGGCTGGCTTCAGGCTTGTGGGATGCAGCAGCCCCGTGAGGTCACCAAGGATATTAAGGTCCTTTCTGCTCTCTCTCCCTGGTTCGGGCTTCTGTCTTATCCTCAGGCTGCCTCCCTCTCAGGGATGCTGCAGCCGTGACTGGGGCAGCAGGCACCTGTGTTCAACCTTCTCCCACACTGGAATAAAGGCTTTCTTTTCACAGTAAGAATTCATCTTTGGTTACCTGCCTACCTCAGACTACTGATGATCAGGGATGCCATTTGCCAATTTATTTCAACCAGTGATTTTCAACCCTCTCTGGGCACCAGAATCTCCTGGTAGAGATTTCAAAAGTACTGATGCCCAGGTCTCACCCCAAGAAATTTTGTTTAATTTGGTTTGAGGTTAGAATGAGGCATTGCCAAGTGAAGCACAGGGTGTTTGAGAACCAGTGCCTTAGATTCTAGAAAATACCTTCCAGAGGGAGGGGCTCACCTTTGTGGAGTCCCATGGCTGTGTGTGAAAGTGGTATGCACCTCACCTGAATAGTGGGTATGTGTAGACAGACAGCACTACCCTCTACATCCTGAGAATGGGATCTGTGCCTGTCTTCATCTCCTTGGCTGCCATAACAAAATACCATAGAGTGGGTTGGCTTAAACAACAGGAGTTTATTTTCTCACAGTTCTGAGCTTCTGGAGAAGTACCAGATGATACAGTTCCTGGTGAGGGCCCTCTTCCTAGCTTGCAGACAACAGCCTTCTTACTGTGTCCTCACATGGTGTAGAGAAGAGAAAGGTCTCTTCTTCTTCTACGGCCATTGTCTTATCAGATTAGGGCCCCACCCTTATAACCTCATTTAATCTTAACTGCATCCTAAAGACCCTATCTCCAGACACAGTTACACTGGGAGTTAGGGCTTTAACACATGACTTTTGGGGGGGCACAGTTTACTCCATAGGAATGCCCTGTTTTTAGGTCTCATATCCCCATTTTGATTACTTTGGGAACAGCTTCATTCATGTTCTGGGCCCATGATGAAGACCCAGGCAAGATGGAGAAGTTTCATTCTTCACATCAAATTATCCCTCTCCTGTTTCTTTTACCATCAACAGGGCATCGGGTTTCACAACCAGAGTTGATCCACCTGCTGGAGTACGGAGAGGAGCTGTGGACAGTGAAGAGAGGCCTCTCACATAGCACCTGTCCAGGTAGGTAGCCAAGGCCTGGTCAGGTGGGGTCATGGCGGCCTTCAGAGTAGGAGGGGACAGCTGCCTCTGAACTGCCATGTAAAACTCCTTGTGGCCTCTTGGGGGTCTCATTCTCTCTGATTCACATCAAGGTGCAGTGTGCCTCTCAGCAGGTGAGCTCTGAACCACATGGTTATTAAGAGACCTAAGTGCCTTCTAATGTGAACAGACAGTTTTAAGGTTGCTCTAACATAACCCAACTGGCAGAAGGGACACTAGAGAGGAAGGGCAGATGTCATTCCCGGTTGTACACGTACTTCGTTTCCACATATTATTGACAAGAAGTAGGCATTTGCTGCATCTGGGTGCTCGGGACTGAGTAGTGGGGGTTGGCTGCGTGTCAAAGAAGCAGAGCAAATGGGTTTGGTTTACATTTACCTCAGGCTCCTATTCTCAAAAAAATCAGAGTGATGATAATTTCTGCATCATTGAGTTGTTTGAGGATGTAATTAGATAAATCATGACACAGCTTTGTTCAGTGCCTTGTCCATAGTGTCAACACAAGTTAGCTGTTAGTATTATCCATATAATAGCATTAATCGTAATGAATAAAAATAATATCACACATTTCCTTCTGGATTCAGAGAAAAAGGACCTTTTCTCCCACTATCCACACCGTACTATGTATCCCACTCTTTTCCACTTTTACTATCAATTCATTCATCCTCCTCTTGGTCTATCAGATATTAAAAGAAGCCCTTTGCACTGTATGTTCCTGCCCCACCTTGCCCCTTAAAAACACTAAGGTGACATTTGGCCTTTTCTGCCCCACATCTGTGCTGCTGAGTTTAGCTGGAGCCATCCACCTAGTGGATTGACATCACCGCTAAGTCATGGTCTCACCTCTCTTGTGGTCTCTCAGTCTTCTTGGCCAGCCCCACCTTCAACTCTGTGTTCCAAACACCTCCCCCCATCTCACGAATCCCATATCTCCACTTAATTGTCTCAAAGTCACCTTGAGCTCATGATGCCTAAAAAGATATTGAGGATCATGCCCATTCCTCCCCTGTACCCAGTTGAGAGAATGTCCTGCCTTCCAAGAAGGTTAGAAGGCCGGAAATTCTCACGAATCCCATATCTCCACTTAATTGTCTCAGAGTCACCTTGAGCTCATGATGCCTAAAAAGATATTGAGGATCATGCCCACTCCTCCCCTGTACCCAGTTGAGAGAATGTCCTGCCTTCCAAGAAGGTTAGAAGGCCGGAAATACCCCAGACAGCTCCTGGACTCCTCTAACTTTATCAAATCCAACATCCATCCATCTCCAGCCCTGCTTATTTTCCGTTATCCATGTCCCCTCAATCTCTGACATCCACCACCTTCATTGGCTCCATTGCCAACAGCCTAGTCCACGCTCCTATCATCTTTGATTGATGATGCCAGTGACTCTTGACAGGTCTCCACACATCTGCTCTGTGTCTCTGGTCAGCTCTCTTTCCTGCATTGACTCTTGCAGCCACTCAGACATGTTCCAGTTCTTTACCACTCCTCAAGCAACTGATGTCTCAGTGCTTGGGAACAGATGGCCCCAAACTTATGATGGTTCAATTTAGGATTTTTCGACTTTATGGTATAGGTGTGAAAGTGATTTACATTCAGTAGAAAACATACTACACATTTTGAATTTGGACCTTTTCCTGGGCTAGTAATATGTAATATAGTATAGTATAGTACGATATTCTGTCATAATACTGGGCGACAGCAGCAAACCACAGCTGCTAGTCAGCCACATAATCACAAGGGTAAACACCTGTACTGTACTCTACAGTGTACTGTGTTCAATAAATTACATAAGATGTTCAATATTTACTGTAAGATAGGCTTTGTGTTAGATGGTTTTGCCCAATTGTAGGCTAATGTAAGGGTTCTGAGCACATTTAAGTAGGCTAGATTAAGCTATGGTGTTTGGTAGATTAGGTGTATTAAATGCATTTTGTATAGGATATTTTCAACTTAACAACAGGTTTATTGTGTTATAACTCCATTATAAGTTGAGGAGCATCTGTAATTAACTTCATGTTAAAAATAAAGTTTATGGGGGCCGGCCCAGTGGCGCACTGCTACAGTGCGCCGCTTGGGAAGCACGGCGGCGCTCCCGCCGAGGGTTCGGATCCCACATACAGACCGGTTCCCGCTCACTGGCTGAGCGAGGTGCGGGTGCGACGCCGAGGGTTGCGATCCCGGTCCCGGTCCGGTACGGGCGCGACACTGAGGGTTGCGATCCGTTGCCGGACACGAAAAAAAAAAAAAAAAAAAAGACACACACAAAAAAATAATAAAGTTTATGTACTTAGCTTTCCTGCTCCTAAGCTCTTAAAGATTCATCTACATCTGTCTCTTATCTGTGGCTTTCCTTCTTGTCATTTGTGGAAGAGATCTTACCTCTATGGCTAGTTTCTCTACCAACACCTACAGCATATCTTTTGTGTTCTCAGGGAACTTGCTTATTTTCTTTCTGCCTTGTGTATATCTTCATCCTCTCTATTCTCAGCATAAAAATATGTTCAAGTTGCTTACACTTTAGGAAAATGAACATAAAATGCTTTTTTCATTTATAATAGCCTATAACTTGTGTTGACTCTGCTAATAAAGCCACTCTCCTCAGAGTTGTCTCATTTTTGGAAGACATGTATATACTTGACTTCCATATTTTTTGTTTAAATTTTCTTTGATTTTTTTTTAAATCTAAGGTATATAATGATGTGCACAAATCTTAAGGGTACAGCTTAAATTTTTACATATATGTAAATAAGAATTCTTCACCTGGGTCAAAATTTAGAATATTTCTAGCACCTTGGGGGTCTCATGTTGCCCCCTTCTTGTCAATAGCTCTTTCTACAGTGGTAGCCACTATTTAGACTCACTCACTATGGATTAGTTTTGACTGGTTGTGAATGCATATAATCGGAACCCCAAAGCATTTTCTCTCTTCTGTATTTCTTCCTTTCATCGCCATTGTGTCCATGAGCTTGGTTCATTCTGTATACTGTGCCATAACAGTGCGTGAAAATATCGGGGTGTATTTATCCATTCTCCTGCTGATTGACATTTGTATTGTTTACATTATTTGGGTATTATGAAGAATGCTGCTATGAATATTTTAAACACTCATTTCCATTGTGTATATACCCAAGAGAGGAATGGCAGAGTCATGAGATAGGTCTATGCTCACCTTTTAAATCGAATTACCAAATACTTTTCCAGAGTGGCTGCACTATTTCCCATTGTCACCAGCCAGGTATGAGAGTACCATTGCACTACGTCCTCCTGAACATATGGTATTGTACACTTTACTCTTTGAGGTACAGTAGTTAGATTCCTTAGACCACAACACTGAAATTGTTCATGCTTATGTCACTGTTGTCCTAATTGCCCAAGGCAGTATTGAGAATGATAATGACAACAGTTCAGAATTTCGTGAACACTTACGCTGCATCAAAAACTGTGCTGAGGGCCGGCCCGGTGGCGCACTGCTACAGTGTACCGCTTGGGAGCGCGGCGACGCTCGCGCCGAGGGTTCGGATCCCACATACAGACCGGCCACTCACTGGCTGAGCGAGGTG
>NW_007745199.1:12625-15142 GCF_000696425.1 Galeopterus variegatus
TGTATGTGGGATCCGAACCCTCGGCGGGAGCGCAGCTGCGCTTCCCAAGCGGCGCACTAGCACAGTGTGCCACCGGGCCGGCCCTGTGCTGAGTGTTTACAGACATTTCCTCATTTAACCCTCATGAAGCCTGAGAGACTGAGTCTCCTATGCTTATAGATGAGGAAATTCAGAGTTAGTGGGATAAGTAATTCATCCAATATCAGCTCACTTGGTAGAAGCAGTATTTGAACTGAGTCATTCTGGTCTCCAGCACCCTCACTCTTGACCTTTGCTACCATATGTTCCTGTGTGTCCCTCTATCCCATTTGTGCTGGGATCTTCATTCTCTTCCTCTAACTCTAATCATCCCTTTAGTGTTGGCTTTGTCAGGCATCTGGTGCCTTTTTCTTCTTTTAACTCTTAAGTATTCTCCAAGGGTGAATCTCCCCATGCTTACTCCCTCCACTTCAACCCAGTGCCCACTTTCTTTATCTGGCAACTACTCTGGCTTCTCCATTAGGACCCAGCTCAAGGGACACCCCTTCTAGGAAGCCTTCCATGATCTCTTTTTCTTTTCAGTCTTGTTACATGCCACTTCTGTACACTTTCTTAGCACCAAGAGACATCAATTCTTGGAGCAAATGCCTTCTAGACAGTGACATTAAAATTCTGTCGTCCTTTTCCTGTTCTGGATTGTGAAGTGGGGGTGTCTCCACTCCAGATCGTCTGCCCTCCAGATTTTCCCTTTAATGGTGTCAAGGGGACAAGGACCATAAAAAGTAATTGAAAACTTGAGTTATAGAGATATAAAAACACAGCAAGTATCAGAGGTAGTATTTTCATCTTCATTTTCCCATTAAAGTGTTTATCTTGTGTCTTCTATATTGCATAACTGAAAGTCCTCCCCTCTGTCTATTGGATTCCCTTCAGGTGACAGAGCACAGCTTCAAACCAGAGAGCCAACCGCTTGTCTGCCGGTCTTCTCTGAGGGAGCCCTTCTCCAGGGAAGCCTGACTCATGGATTTTCAAGGGACTTCAGACTGGGAAAATCTAGGGATAAGGAAGGGCTTTTGAAAATGCAGAAAAGTCAGATGAAACTGGGGACAGACACCCACAAGGAGACCCATACTGGGAAAATGAGCCTTGAGGATGATGGTTTGGAGACAGATGATCATCTACACTCCAGGGCGTTACAGGAGCAGGTCTCTTCAGGGGATATTCTCCATGAACATGACTCACAACGACCAGAGAAAGATGCCTTGATTCATGCAGGGACAAACCCCTACAAATGCAAGCAGTGCGGGAAAGTTTTTAACAGGAAGTGGTATCTTGTTCGACATCAGCGAGTTCACACTGGAATGAAGCCCTATGAATGCAACGCGTGTGGGAAAGCCTTTAGCCAGAGCTCAACCCTTATTCGGCACTACCTCATTCACACCGGGGAGAAACCATACAAGTGTGTTGACTGCGGGAAGGCCTTCAAACGCAGGTCATACCTCATGCAGCACCATCCGATTCATACTGGAGAGAAACCCTATGAGTGCAGTCAGTGTCGAAAGGCCTTCACCCACCGTTCTACTTTTATTCGCCATAACAGGACCCACACTGGAGAAAAACCATTTGAGTGCAAAGAGTGTGAGAAATCCTTTAGCAACAGGGCACACCTCATTCAACACTATGTCATCCACACTGGAGAGAAGCCTTATGATTGCGTGGAGTGTGGAAAGGCCTTCAGATGCAGCTCAGAACTCATGCAGCACCAGCGGATTCACACAGGGGAGAAGCCCTATGAATGCACCCAGTGTGGAAAAGCCTTTCACCGGAGGACGTACCTCATTCAGCACTCTGTCATTCATACTGGGGAGATGCCATACAAGTGCATTGAGTGTGGGAAGGCCTTCAAACGCAGGTCACACCTCCTGCAGCACCAGCGCATCCATACTTGAGAGAAACTCTATGGGTGCAGTGAAGATAGAAAGGCCTTCCCCCACTACTTCTTTCATAGTGGAACCTGCACTGGTCAGCTCTTCTTAACTAAACATATGAGCAGTCACACTGGAGAGAAGCCCTGTGAATGCAGTNTCAGCTCTTCTTAACTAAACATATGAGCAGTCACACTGGAGAGAAGCCCTGTGAATGCAGTGAATGAATATAAGAAAGCCTTCAGCTGCTGCTCAGCCCTCACTGATCACAGAAGAATTCATATCAGAGAGAAATAAGGAAGGCATTTAACCAGTGGGTCCACCTCCATCAAAATCAGAGAAATCATGCAGGAAAGACATTCTGAAAATAATACTAAAGACAGTTATTAGCCAGAAGAAAAATCTTATTTGCCATCTGAGAATTTACATCATGTAATTGTCGTCATTGTGAAAAAACTTTTCTATGACAGATCATCACTTGTCATGTAAAGAGTCATATTAGAATTTGACCCACCTTAGGATATACACTGTAAACTTATAAAAACATCAGGCACAGGTCTCTGCTTGTTACACTGGAAAATCATTATAGCATTATTTCTGAAAAAAAAAAAAA
>NW_007745200.1:0-2546 GCF_000696425.1 Galeopterus variegatus
ATTTATATGGGAAAAGATTTTTCCAGAAGACATACCTCAAGACATCAGAGAACTTGTATCAAGAAAGAGACGTATTAATATACAGTTGTCCTCAGGTATTGAAGAATGTTTTGAGGATCCCCTATTGATATAAAAATTTGCTGGTGCTCAAGTCCCTTTTATAAATGTTGTAGTTTCTATGTATGACCAATTCACTCCCTGCTGTGTACTTTAAATCTTCTGTAGATTACTTATAATACTGGAAAAAATGTGAATACTATGTAAATTGTTGTTATACTGTGTTGTTTTTCAGTTGTAGACTTGTTTCATTTATTGTTTTTATTTACTTTTGAGGATTTTTGATAAGTAGTTTCTTGAATCACCAGATGTGTAACCCTCAGATGTGGAAGGAGGACTGTAATGAGTGTGAAAACATCTTTTCTCCAAAGTCTCAGGGCCACCTGTGGTTAGAGCATTTCTGCTTATAACATTGGTGCTCTTGACACAAATGATCTCCATACCAGCCATGCACCAAAAAATAAGTTAAAAAAAAATAAAAAGGAATCACATCATAGCAGGCGTTAGAGGATTTAAAGAGGGGAGAAATTCTATATGGATTAAACTGACTGTGTCTTTTTAAAAATAAAACCACTCTTTTCTCTTGTTTGCATAGCCTGAAATCTGAGCATTCCACGATTGGGTGGATGACCATGTGATTTAACTCTGTTCAGGGGAATGTAGATATAAGTGGTGAACATTACTTCCAGTTCAGGCAACAAAATAAAAAAATTTTTTTTCATTCAGTTTCTGATTTCTCATGTTATTTGCAACTGAATAAAGATGACTCTTGGGTGCACTTGGGGGCCACAGGTGAAAGAAATCCACCCTAATTTAAAATAGTTTCCTGAGGAAATTGAAGAAACCAGAAATATTCTCACTACTACCCCAAAACCTCTGTTTACACATTATATAAGAAATTATTTCCTGTTAAGCCATTTTATGTGTGCCCTGTTTGCATTACAACATAAGAGGTGCACTCCAGCTAAATGATTTTATAGACTTTCTGAGAGGATTGACCAGTCCTTGTATATGGGAAGAGAATCCTGCGTTGTCACCATATATACCCAAGTCAGTTTGTGGGAATATCAAATTGTGGGGAGAAAGAATGCAATAGCTGTGACACTTCTTATTGGGACAGCTTATTGAAAAGTGAAAATAAAGTTAAATGTCTTTCTAAATCTCTTTAATGTGTCAAAGCTTTCAAGAAAACTTTCAACGCTTTTTATGTCAGAATTTGAAATGAAGAGAAAACTATGTAATGTAAATTTTCTAGTAGAAATGATAAATGGAATATTAAAAGTATTTTTTAACATTTTGAGTGTTACCAATATTTAAATATGACTGGTGACACTGCCTTCCAGGGGACATTGTCTGAAGACATTTTTGGTTGTCATAACTGAAGGTTGGGAAGTGCTACTCCATTGAGTGGGAAGATACAGATGTTGGTAAACAGCCTAAAATGCAAAAGAAAGCCACCTCACATGCAACATTTATGCATAAAAATGTTTGTTAAAAATGCTTCTTAATGGAACCCAGCATAACTGTGGATAGGGAATATGTACATAGTATAATAAATAATTTGTTGTGGCTTTCTTCAGGATTTTTGACATTAACTGCCACTCGAACTTCAGTATATTTTGTTAAATATACTAAGATACTGCACTACATAGATTTTTTTAAATAGAAGTTGACCAGTAAGGGGATCTGAAGCCTTGACTAGGTGTTGTCAGCACCATGCTCTCCCAAGTGAGCTTACCAGCCATTCCTATATAGGGAGCTGAACCCATGGCCTTGGTGTTATCAGTACCACGCTTTCCCAAGTGAGCCATGGGCCAGCTCAGATGTTTTCCTACTCTCCCATTTTAGGTAAATTTTATGACCAGTATTATAAAACTATCTAATTAAAGGTAATTTTTTATGATGTTTGAAGCTAATCAAAGTGAGTCTTTGGGTTGAATAGAAACATTTCTATGTGAATGCACAAATTCACAGGCAAATAATTGTAAACAACTTGTTTGAACTTATTTAAACAGCTGTAAGCAGTAGTGGTTTTCCTATTTTCCTCAGTGAAAAGCAGTGTGTGGAAGGGATACTTATCTTTTTTCCTCATATTTTGAAATGGTGCCAAACCATAGGTATGAGTGTGTACCACATACCCTATAGCTAAGAGATCTTTTGTGTTTTTGTTTGTGGTCATGGAGTGCTATTTTGAAGCTTGCCACTAAGAGGTAAATCCCGACTCTACTTGTGTATTGCCTTGTGCATGGCTGTGCTTGTGTGTAGCCCTCCAGACCTAGAGATGGCCCCAGAGCCTATTTTCACCTAAGGAGATTTCTCAAGTCTCTAGTGACTCCCTGTCTGCCATCAGAGCCCTTGCTGTGGGGGAGACCCAGGCCCCAAAGAGGGGATGAGAAAGTAAGACAAAGTGGTGTCCAGCATAGAACCTGAGGGGTGTGGTTGGAGGCAGGGTCTCTGGGATCCTTTTGGGCAGGGAGGTCATTTCCATC
>NW_007745200.1:2556-7503 GCF_000696425.1 Galeopterus variegatus
AAGCCATTTTATGTGTGCCCTGTTTGCATTACAACATAAGAGGTGCACTCCAGCTAAATGATTTTATAGACTTTCTGAGAGGATTGACCAGTCCTTGTATATGGGAAGAGAATCCTGCGTTGTCACCATTTATACCCAAGTCAGTTTGTGGGAAAACCAAATTATGGGGAGAAAAAATGCAATAGATGTGACACTTCTTATTGGGACAGTATATTGAACAATGAAAATAAAGTTAAATGTCTTTCTAAATCTCTATAATGTGTCAAAGCTTTCAAGAAAACTTTCAACGCTTTTTATGTCAGAATTTGAAATGAAGAGAAAACTATGTAATAAATGTAAGTTTTTGAATAGATACAATAAATGGAGTATTAAAAGTATTTTTAACATTTTCAGTGTTATCAATATTTAAATATGACTGGTGACACTACCTTCCAGGGGACATTGTCTGAAGACATTCTTGGTTGTCATATCTGAAGGTTGGGAGGTGCTACTCCATTGAGTGGGAAGACACAGGTGTTGGTAAACAGCCTGCAATGCAAAAGAAAGGCACCTCACATGCAACATTTATGCATAAAAATGTTTGTTAAAAATGCTTCTTAATGGAACCCAGCATAACTGTAGATAGGGAATATGTGCACTTAGTATAATAAATAGTTTGGTTTGACTTCCTTCAGGATTTTTGACATTAACTGCCACTCGAACTTCAGTATATTTTGTTAAATATATTGTCTAAGGTACTGCACTACATAGATTTTTTAATAGAAATTGACCAGTAAAGGGATTTTAACACCTTCACTTGGTGTTGTCAGCACCATGCTCTCTCAAATGAGCTTACCAGCCATTCCTATATAGGGATCCAAATCCATGGCCTTGGTGTTATCAGTACCATGCTCTCGCCAGTGAGCCACGGGCCAGCCCAGATTTTTTCCTACTCTCCCATTTTAGGTAAATTTGTATGACCAGTATTACAAAACTATCTAAGTAAAGGTAATTATTTATGATGCTTGAAGCTAATGCAAAGTGAGTCTATGGGTTGAACAGAAACATTTCTATGTGAATGCACAAATTCACAGGCACATAATTGTAAACAACTTGTTTGAACTTATTTAAACAGCTGTAAATGATAATGATTTTCTTATTTTACTCAGTGCAAAGCAGTGCCTGGAAGGGATACTTATCTTTTAAACCTATTCCTCATATTTTGAAATGGTGCCAAATCATAGGTATGTGTGTGTACCACATACCCTATAGCTAAGAAATCTTTTGTGTTTCTGTTTGCGGTGATGGAGTGCCGTTTTGAATCTTGCCACTAAGAGGTAAATCCCGACTCTACTTGTGTATTGCCTTGTGCATAGCTGTGCTTGTGTGTAGTCCTCTAGACCTAGAGATGGCCCCAGAGCCTATTTTCACTTAAGGAGACTTCTCGAGTCTGTGGTGACTCTCTGTCTGCCATCAGAGCCCTCGGTGTGGGGGAGAGCCAGGCCCCAAAGAAGGGTATGAGCAAGTAAGACAAAATGGTGTCCAGCATAGAAACTGAGGGGTGTGGTTGGTGGCAGCGTCTCTGGGATCCTTTTGGGCAGGGGGGGTCATTTCCATCTGCCACCATTCTGTCCCCAAATCTCTGGTAACAATGGGCAGAGAATACAACACCATCATTTATTTCTCATTTTTCACTCTAATCTTTATTATTTTCTTTTTTCTTTTTAGGAGGTTTAATTTTCCTCCTTTATCTAGGATTTTATTTGGAAGGTTAGGTTATTGATTTTAGAACTTTCCTTTCTAAAATGTATACATTTACAAATTTAAATTTTACTCTAAGCCCTTTTTTAATTTTGGTATATTGTATTACTGTTTGTGAAAATGTTTCAAATTTTAGTGTCGTTTTTATGGCTCACTGGCAGTTTGGGGGTTTGTTCTTTTACTTTCATGTAGTTGTGAAGTACTGAAGTATCATTCAGTTAATAATTTTGTGTTTAAATCTATTGTGGTCAGAGAACATACACTGTATAATTTCAATCCTCAAATTTATTGAAGATATTTTATGGCATCACAGATGGTGTTTTCTGGAGTATGTTCCAAGGGCTTGAATAGATTGGGTATTCTGTTATTGGGTGTTGTGTCTATATATACATATCTGTAAATTCAAGTTGTTTTATAATGTTGTCCAAGACTTCTATACCCTTGTCAGTCTTCTGCTGAGTTGTTCTATCGAATATCGAAAGTTGCACTTAATATATCTGAACATTTACATAGAACAGTCTGTTTTACCCTTAATTTCTTCTCTAATTACTTTTATTTGATGTTGAACTTATTTGTTTTGTGCATGTATACCTACAATTGTTATGGTGTCCTCCTGAATGACACTTTTGTCATAAATGACCCTCTTTATTCCTAGTAACATTTTTTTTTTTTTGAGTGGCAAGGGGATCGCAACCCTCAGCTCGGTGTGGTCCGCACCACGCTCAGCCAGTGAGCGCACCGGCCATCCCTATATAGGATCCGAACCCGCAGCCTTGACGCTACCAGCGCTGCACTGTCCTGAGTGAGCCATGGGGCCAGCCCCCTATTAACAATTTTGTTTTAATTTTGTTTGTTTGGTATTAGTATGGTCAGCTGGTGTATCTGTGTTATGGTTATGTTTACATTGTGTATCTTTTCCTGCCCATTAACTTTCAACCTGTTCATATCGTTGAATTCAATGTGTTTCTCTTGTGCTCAATATATACTTTTTTCTTTTTTTCTAATACTATTGGACAAGACTTTAAATTTTTTTTTTATTTTGTTTTACTTGACAGGTTATAATGGTATGTGCTTATGAGGTACAATTTGATGTTTCAACACATGTATACATTGTGAAATTATTAAATCAGGCTAATTCACATATTCATTATCTGACAGATTTCTTTGTGTTGAGAACATTTGAAATCCACTTTGTTAACAACTTTGAAATATACATTACTATTAACTCTATTCACCATGCTGTGCAATAGATCACCAGGGGGGGGGCCTCCTGCTGAAGTGAAACTTCATACTCTTGGACCAACACATCCCCACTGATATTTTACCCCATTCTAATCCTCAGTTTTGGTAAACTTCATTCTTCTCTCTGTTTGTTTTAGTTTGACTTTTTAATAGTCCACATATAAGTAAAATTAAGTGGTACTTGTCTTTCTGTCCCTGGCTTATTTTATTTAACACAATGTATTGTAGGTTCTTGTCGGGCCTTAAGAACTAAAGCCACCTTAAGTGACATTACAAGCGGTGCCATTAACGTGGCAGCCTAAGATGGCGCCGGGAGGAAGTAGGGTGGGGGTGTCTGCGGAAACCTTGCCTAAGCCCGTATTGGCCAGATACTGTGCTTTTGCGCTCCTGAACACAAAAGCTAGGCATTGAGACAGGATGCATGCCCTTAACCTTTAAGCTGATAAGATATGTAAAAAACCTCCCCTCCATATCTGCCTATAAAAACAAGTGCTTGTGTGCTAATAAACGGAACTGCCTTGACAGAACCCCCGCCGCGTCTGAGTATCCTTTAACCGGGCTGGGTGGGGCCAGCGGTGTGCTCACCTCTCTTCATGGCTCTCTTCCCCTGTCTCCTTCCAAAGGGGACTGGAGGGAAAGGGGAATCCAGGCCATTTGCTCGCCACCGAAAAGAACGAGGCTAGGGCTGTTCGGGTCGGCCGCTGGCGGCGGACCCAGCAGGTTCTTCCATTTTACCACAATTGACAATTTCTTTCCTTTTTAATGTCTGAGTAGAATTTTATTTTATATGTAAACATTTCTTTTATCCATTCATTCTTTGATGAGTGCTTCTGTAATTTTGATATCTTGAGTGTTGTGAATAATGGTGCCATAAACATGGGAGGGCTGACATCTCTTTCTCATACTGATGTCAGTTCTTTTTGACATATACCCAGAACTGGGATTGCTGGATCATTTGGTTTTTTTATTTTTAGCTTTGTGACTCCTTTATGCTAGTTTCCAAATTGGTGTTCTAATACACCTTGTGTATTCACACCTTCATGAATACTTATCTTTTGATAATGCCTGTTCTAACGGGTCTGATGTGATCTCATTGTAGTTTTAAATTGCATTTCCCTGTGGATTAGTGATGTTGACAATGTTTTCATACATCTGTTGGCCATTTCAAGTCTCCTTTTAAGAAATGTCTATTCAGGTTTTTGTTCCCTTTTTGAGTAGGATCATTTTTTAATTTCTATTGAGTATTTTGAGTTCTGTATATGCTTTAGATTTAGCCAATGTGAGATGTATGGCATGCAAATGTTTTCTCTGAATCTTTGGGTTGTCTCCTTGCTTTGATATTTGTTTTATTTTCTGTGCAGAAGCTTTTCAGTTTGATGATATAAATTTCTTCTAACCATGAGAATAGCTAAATTGAAGTTTTACATGTGAAGTCTGTACTTTATTCAGTTTCTTCTCTAGTTTCCACTGGATGTAAAATTGTTTTGATTGTATGTCAACATTTCATCTATAATACAGCTGTAGCTAACACCATATTACAGTTAGAAAAATGAGAGTTTGCGATTTAGGTTTGTTGCTTGAGGTCTCAGACTGGCTGTAAAGCTTTTCCACCATGCCATATTCTTCCATTCTTCTGTGGAAACCATGCTTACCAGTCTGGAAGCGTGGGTGAGAGCTTTTCCACCATGCCATATTCTTCCATTCTTCTGTGGAAACCATGCTTACCAGTCTGGAAGCGTGGGTGAGCCTCTCTCTTCAACCCCACCATGTTACTGGCTCACTTGGCATGGGCTCCTGTCAAGAGAAGGGATCTTTTGTCCTTAAATCAATGTGTTTGGACCCAGGAGATGCACACCTTGACTTCAGTCCTTGACCTTAAAAGGGTTAATGCACATCGGTGAATTTGAAATGGCATGACGTATACACAGTTTAAGACAACGTTGATTGACTTTCTTCACACTGAAT
>NW_007745200.1:8289-10771 GCF_000696425.1 Galeopterus variegatus
CCTTCTAAAAACCCTTCAAAAATCCCTTCACTTTTCTATGTGTCCCCTGGCTTATACAAAATACATTTCTGCAACAAAATTTATCATTAGACATTGTTTGCTGTTGCAGTAATTCAGTTAAGACCTTCCAATGAAAACATGTCAGGTAATGGCATCTCAAGCAATGAACTGATGACAAGCCTGACTCTCAGCCTCCAGAACTAATGAGCCCTGTTTCTAAGCAGCTTATGTGAACTTCTCCCTTTATGTCAATAAAAGCTTTCTCTTGGGTCTGGCCCGTGGCTCATTTGGGAGAGTGTGGTGCTGATAACACCAAGGCCAAGGGTTTGGATCCCCTTAGAGGGATGGCTGGTTAGCTCACTTGGGAGAACATGGTGGTGACAACACCACGGTTAAGCGTTAAGATACCCTTACCAAACATCTTTCACGAAAAATACTATCTCCTAGTCTTCTATCACTGAATGCATTTGTAGCTTGCCTTGGTATGCATTCCAGATTTTAATATAATTTTATGTTCACAAAGAAGCTAAACATATTTGGAGATGTTTTCCTCTACTGTATTTTTCTCAGTTAACAGAGGAAATGTACATTAACTAAATAGGTGCCACATAGGACAAGCCCAAAGCTAGGGCCATCTTAAGCAGTGAAAATATAAAACCTTTTCAGCCAGTAAATTTGGGGAAGATATTTCTAACAGGGGATATTCGGCAAGAAAAGAAATGAAAGTCAAACAAATAAAAAATGTCATGGTCTTTCACATGGAAAAATCTAATGGCTCCACCAGATTACAAACAAACAAACAAAAGACCCTCTTAGAGCTCAAAAGCAAATTTAGTGTAGTTGCAGAATACAAAACTAATGTAGCAGAACCCTATTGTGTTTACACACTAACAATTATCTGAAGCAGAAATAAGACAATCCCAATTACAGTAGCGTGTAAGAAAATTAAGAGTGAATATAATGAAGGACGTGGACAATGTGTGCAGTGAAAATTGTAAAGCATTGATGAAAAAATGACACAAATAGTGGAAAGATATCCCATATTCATTTATTGGAATATTCAATTAAATGGTTTATAGTACCTGAAGCACTCTACCAATTCAATGCAATGCCAATCAAAATTTTAAGGTCATTTTTTACACAAGTATAAAATAAAATTTCAAATATGTATAGAATCTCAAAAGACCCAGCACAGCAAAGAATCACCATTAGAAAAAAAAGAAAGAAGAAAAAAAAGCTAGAGCAATCACACTACCTAATTTCAAATTATACTGCAGAGTTTAGAAATCAAAACAGCATGTTACTGGCAGAAAACTGACACATCGGCCAATGAATTAGGATAAATGGCCCATAAGTATACCCACACATCTACAGCAAACTGATTGTTAACTAAAGTGCCAAGAACATACAAAGAGGAAAGGCCAGTCTGTTATCACTCCCAGTCCAAATGTTAAAAACAAAACAAAACAAAACAAAAACCTTAATCTCAACCTTCGTACAAGAATTAAGTCAAAGTAAATTAAGGACTTAAACATGATTTTCTAAAGTTTAAAAACTACTAGAAGAAAAACTAATGAGAGTGGTCCGTGGTATTGGTCTGAGGAATGATTTTTAAGATATCACTCCAAAAGCACAGACAATTAAAGTAAAAATAGAAAAGTGNGAAGAGGACAAGAGTCTACATTTGTTGGGTGTGACAGGTGCTCTATGCCCACCAATGCTGCTATTGCTGCAGGTACTCGTGGTGCTGGATGGTAGCATCCAGGAGCTCCTTGGCTGCCTTGCAATAGCTGCCTGTGGGCTGGTGGTAAGTGGTAAGCACCTCTTTCTCATTCTGCCCTCTCCACCTCCAACTATGCATCTTACCACATGGTTGCAGCCTCTTGGCTGTGAAGTAAGAGCTCCTCAGTGATGATGGATCATCCCGTGTCCCACACAGGGAGCACAGCTGCATCTCCAAATCCTTCAGGTTTGTCTCTACCGACTTCAATGTAGAGAAAGGGCCAAATGAGTAGGTGATGTCAGATAAGATCCACCCTCCTGCCCTGGCCTCACGTCCACTGAGCAGCTGTCATTATATTTATATTAAATATAACATATACATGTAATGTTATTGAAACCAATCCCAAAAGGAGGAATCATTAGCAATATGTAGTAATATACTTTTCTACTTACTCCTGGTATAATTCCTTTACACACAATAATTCAAGAATGAAAAAATCATTTGTGCTTGTACCAAGTACATTCATTTCTATAGGGCTCAATTTGGGCTTCCAGATGTTTAGACAACTGGACAATAGGAGGCCCATGTAGATTGGGATATTTGACTCCTCTTTTATCAATACATAATAGATCTAAAACAGATCATTAGAATGATTATTGCACTAGTCTCCTCCCACTACGTCAAAGGGTCAAGCATGGTTTGCCTGGTTAATTATGGAATTCTGGGTTTTCTTCCTTTGGCAGATCTCTTGAACAAAGT
>NW_007745200.1:14142-15138 GCF_000696425.1 Galeopterus variegatus
ATATGGCATGATATTTTGATACATGTACTCACATACAATGGGTAAGATCAAATTAAGGTAATTAGTATAGCCATCACCTCAAACATTTATTATTTCTTTGTGTTAAGAACATTCAAACTCCTCTTTTCCAGCTATTTGAAAATATAAAATAAATTATTGTTAATTATTAGTCACCTAACAGTCTATAGAACACTAGAACTTATTCTTCCTATCTGGCTATAAGAGAAACTAATATTTACTGATAAACAAGGAGCGAGAGATCATAAAGACTGACAAAGAATTTTCTGAGTTCATTATATGAATTTTTAAAAAGCTCGATATAAGGATGCTACTACTGTAATTTATTATATTTACAATGCTGTGAAGAATAAATATTTGATTACTCACGTAGAGATCAAGAAGATACTTCAAAAAGCACCGTCCACATTTCTAGGTCCACATGTAAGGAGGGTGAAAGTGATTTCTCTTTTTAAACAAAAAATAAAAGGGTAAAGAAATTAAAAAATCAAAACCTCTTCTTCAATTCATAAGAGAGAAGATGACACAGGGAAAACTGCTGCCCTCAAGATTAGAGAAACAAAAGGTGGAATATAGGCAGTCATGGCCCACAGAAACAGAGACTCAACTGGGAAACCACCATGGGAACAAGTGCAGAGGAAGGAAAACCTGATTGTGAAGTTGTGACTGACCAATTCCTGAAGGCTCCGTGTGGACAATTCTGAGAGTAAAAAACTCCAGCTGGACCCAGTCATAGGCAGGCCACCCGCTCGACCAGGTTCCCACAGTAAATACTGAAGAAAGCTGACCTCGTGTTTCTAGCAGGGGAAGGAGATAAAGGAAATCATTTTGAGATATGCCAGAGCACTCTGGTAGTGTACCTTAACCTGCCTGACACAACCATATCCAGGTGTAATAAATGCTGTAGTCAATAGGGTCCCTTTCACATAGTCACCCAGTGCAATGTACTACTCCAAAATTTAGTAACAGTCCTGGAAG
>NW_007745201.1:0-13222 GCF_000696425.1 Galeopterus variegatus
TGTTAATTCTAAATTTTCACAAGGTGAAACTTAATAAACTTAAAAATAGTTTATAGTGATGGATTATTTAATATAATCTAGATGTAGACAAATCCACAATGACAGAAATAATGGTTCTGTTTTTAACACATTTACTCTGAAGCTAATAGCTGTTAGTACCATGAGATTATATTTCTTTAGAATAGGTACTTAACATAGATAAAAGAAATTCAACATTAAAGGAAGACTAGTCCAGAGGAATTTGCCACCTTCCAATAACCTCCCAGCATGTATTTAAAAAGAGTTGGGATTAATTATGTATAATTTCTAAAAATGTGTTTTGTCTGGTTTACCTAAGTCAAAAGACATGTTAACATAAGTAAACAGAAAAGTAGCTCTATATTTTTAGTCACACACATGAAAGAAATTGTCTCTAAATTATTAAAATTAGATGTTCAATCTATGCTTATGTATTATATGCTGTTTTCTAGGTTCATAAAGCTTTTTTTTTTAATTTCAGTTATTTTTCTACTTCAAATATAGGTAAATGAAAATAATTATTCACTCAACACATATGTTTGAGTACTATATCAGCTGCATAATTTTCCCTATAAAAGATATTAGAAAAAAATTCCTTAAATTCACATTATTTTTGCTTAATACATTAAGCATAATTTTCCCTTATCTGAGTTTTAATTTCTAATTTTAGTCAGCTACATTCTGGCCTAAATAAAAAAATTACTAATTCTTTCCAAATCACTTAAAATGCATTATATATAGGCTAATATATAATTTGTTGTCAAAACTGAATAACTTTTGGGCCAGCCCGGTGGCGCACTGCTACAGTGCGCAGCTTGGGAGTGTGGCGGCGCTCCCGCCAAGGGTTCGGATCCCACATACAGACCGGCCGCTCACTGGCTGAGCAAGGTGCGGGCACAACACCGAGGGTTGCGATCCGTTGCCGGTCACGAAAAAAGACAAAAAGGAAAAAAAAAAAAATGAATAACTTTTGAGAGCAAATGGAAATGTTAAAATTTAAAAACTGAAAAACAGGCATTGAAACTGGGATGTATGGTCATCCTAAATATGAATCATATCTCCAATATGTTATTAACAGAATAATATTAAATATCACCATGCTAGGTGAGGTCCACAGCCCATCTAACAAAAGATAAATCCTGTACAAGTGATCTTTATAGCGGCAGGAAGAGTCATAGAGATCCTCAACAACATCATTATTTTAATGTGTTTTATGTTATTTTATTACTTCTACTACCAATATAAATCCTTACTTGCCCAGGGATCAGAATTCCAGTGACAATGGTGTATATTTAGGAGCTGCCCTTAGGCGGGCCCTTGCCCAGGTTATTGGGTATATAAAATCAGTCAACAAATTGAAAGCAGCTGCTTCCATCAGCATACAGTAACAACTGAAAGAAGAGGGAGGAGATGGAAAAATAATAAAAAGGAGAGAAAACTAGAATGACCATGTGGGGCACATTTATTTAGGGAATCTGTTATGTGGTACCAAAATGATCACAATGATGACTCTGAGTTGATGTCTTTAGGATTTTTTTTTTTGTTCAAAAGAGTAGGGGAGTATGTAGAACATGTTAGAAAAATATCCTTCAAAATGGTAAGTTTTGGCACATATATAGGGATTACATTTTAGTTATTTGGAAACTGACTAGTGGAACATTTTATTCCTGGATAATATCTGATAAATGAGGTATTCCTGTACTTACTTTTATTTGGCATGAAACGATCTCTTTCATATTCTTCTACACAGTGCTTTGTTGAAAAAATAATCAGAATCAACCTATCCATGGTTTTAGAGAATTCGATCATAGACTCTCTCAATCTTCTGCCTAAAACAAAACTTTAAAAAATCTTCACATGGAAGCATTTTATTCCCTTTGTCATTTTAGTTATCCTGTTTCAAGTGTTTACCAGTTCTGTATTATTTTCAGAATTGTAAGCTACATCGTGGACACATGACCATGGGTAAATGAAACCACAGATAAGCGGGGACTACTGCACATATGTATCTGATTTAACTAGGGTTGGAGATTTACCATTAAGATAGGTGGAGGAGAAGAGGGGCCAGGAAGTAGTCCAGGGAGTGAGTAAACTGAAGAACCATGAGATCCAAGCTGGGAAGTGAAGACCTAAGGAAGTTAATACTAAAAAACAGTCATGTGAATGGATTGTAAGTTCCACAGGATGAAAAACTGTTGGAGTGAGGATGCTGACCTAAGTGAGTTAGGAATATGGGGTGCGGGTGGACAGAGAGACTGGAATGCTTGAAGCCAAGGTTTTGGAGGCGGTACAGTTATTGGAATTGTCAAGGATGTCAGGTAGCCTGAACAGGTGGCTGAGGTTGAGGAGTGATGAGCTCAAGCACCTGAGAGGCCAGTGAGGGGTCAATCCATCCAATGTCTTCCTGGCTATGGACAATTATGATTTGGTGCAGGACATGCTTTGTTCTTTCTGTACCAGTTTTATGACATAAAAGTTACAGCCATGAAAGTCAAACCCTGTGAAGGAGATAGTGTGAAGCAATATCTAAATTTCACAAGAAAAGTGTTATTTAACTAAATAAAAGTTTTCAAAACATTTCTTTTCTTAACTTTATTAATCTCCTATTGAGAATCAAAAACTTAATGAAAAGCCATGCATTTCTGTAACAATAGAACGCCTAATTTTTGGTTTACAACTCTAAATTGAAGTGGAACTTCACTACTAAACTACATATAAACTCGTTCTTGTTTTCTTTCCATCATTAACACATAATTTTCTGCCATTGCTATTTTCCGATCATAATCATATGTACTAAAAGCAATTATTTCTTGATGAAAAAGATCCTATGCTCCCTTGATTTTCATTTTCTCTGAAATATTACATGGGACAAATTTTTTTCCCCTTGTAGATGATTCGCAGTTAAGAAAGAAGTAGAATTGGTTCACACCCTACTGCTCCAAAACAGACCCTAAAGAGCCCAGAGAAAATTTTTCCACATCTATCAAAAGCAGCAGCCAAATGCAGCTGACAAGGGCACCTAAAGCAATCAAACAACAGCCAACCCACTTACCATTGCAGGTTTTTATGGAACTATTTTTAGTTTCTGTTATATATTATCTCCACAAGAAACCCACCAGATTAAAATGAAATATTACAATGAAAAAACAAAACTTTAGTTTTATTTAGAAAAAAGGCAACCTTCCAAAAAAAAAAATATCCCTAATCTCTCAAAGACAATGATAAGGCAATCTGGCAGCTTTCAAAAGTCTAAATGACTTCAAGCACTGCTATTTAAACTGACAGAAATCTACAGATGTTAATGCAAAATTTAAAAAGAGAGCTAACACTTTAAAAATAAATGTATAAAACTTTAGAATTTAGGCAGAATAAAAGCTTGTTTTTAACATTTCTAGGGTTGAAAACAAAAGCAGACATTGCTTTTCTAAAGCTATTACTGAACACAAAAAGTACTCATGTCGAAGTAAAAACCCATAATGCAAATTAAAGTCTAAAACATAACATTATTTCAAATAATAAGATAATGTATGGGTGAGCATCTCCTTTGAACCCAGGTGACTTACAGGAAGTCATCCTACACAGAAACACCAGGAAAAGGTCTGGTTTTTGGTCAATAATTCTGCTAGAAAAGGTACATTAAGAGGATTCCATAAGTCAAATGGATTTATGATCAAGTCCAAAGTGATCAAATAAGAGCTGAGAGACCAGTCAGGTACCAAATACTCACAAAAACCAATCAAGGTAGAAGTACGTGACCGGTAAGGGAACTTTGAACAAAAGGGTGGGTAATGAGTTAGAAACCTAATCAGAGTCCAGTTGGGGAATGAGGAATGTGGCAAAAGGCGCGAATGGGTTCATAAAACCAATTATCTTGTGAGGTAGAAGATTCTTCTATCTTCTGCTCAAGGTGAGAATCTTCTGCTCAAGGTGACCCATTTGAGCCAACAGATGGCTAGATTAGCTGAGTAATGGCCTGGGAAGCAAACAATTCCTGACACAGGTTTTGGAGAAACATATACCGGAATTAGAATCTTGGTTCTGCAACTAAATAGCTGTCTAACTCTGAGCAAGCTGCTTAATTCCTCTGAGCCTCAGTGTCTACAACTACTCTAACGCAATAATAACTTCAAAGGGCTGTGAATATTGAAGCAGATAACATATGTGAAAGCACCTGACACATGGTAGGCACACAATAAATATCTGCTTCCAGTGGGCCAATAGTACTTTACATTGCTTATCAGTTGTTTCAACTTACACCAACTGTTTTCAAGAATTTGAGCACAAAGAAGTACAAAATTGAGGATCTGTGTTGTCTGACCTTAAAAAATAAAGAGAATATTGTTTGTTTTATTACACTGACAATGTCAACTTTTAATAAGACCAATTCTATTAAAAATTCTTGTATTTCATGATATTGTTGGGGTAGAAATGAGAAAGGAAAAAGGGTAGTAAACAAAGTAAGTATTTGCAATCATAGTTAAACTCAGATAATAAATACCTTTGTCCACTAAAGGTGCCCTTGTCTCATAATGGAAAAGAGATGAGAAAGCATGAAAAGTTAAGGCTTAAAAAGACAGTAATCACATAAGAGAAGGGCAGAATCGTATTCAGAGAATTTACTTGTCAGGGGCTGCTTGGCTAGTAACTGACAGAGACTTTCCTAGAACCGACATCTCTCCCTGCACGTGTGTCTAATGTTTCCTCTTATCAAAGAAAGAGCATAAGCATTATTTCCTCAGAAAAGCCTTGCTTGGTCACAAGACAAAGCTATCTGCTCTGGAATGTTCTCATAGCTTCCTGTGTTTCCTTTCTTAACATAGTCATCATATGTATTGTTACCATGTGTATAACACAGTAGTTAAGAGCACAGGTTCTGGTATCAAACTGAATTTTAATCTCATGTTGCCAAATTACTGAGCCTATTTGAGCCTCTACAAAAAGAATAAAAGCATGTTCTTTATAGGGATGTTGTAAAGAGACAATGAGATAAGCCTTTACAACAATGCTCAACATGGTGCAATAAATGTTGGCCACTGTTATTACCATTCAGTAGGGTAATTAAGGAAAGGAGTGTTTAATGCCAGACATCCACACGGGGTGGTGCTCCCCTCAAAAATAACATAGAATGTGTTCCCTGTCAGACACATAGTGGAAATGCAAGCCTATAAAACTAATAAACTTTGAAAGTAGCTGTGATTATGTTTCTTAAACAGAGGCAGTCCTTGCTTTGCACAGTTCCAATTTGCACGAATTTCAGTTTTTATGATTTAGTTAAATAAACCCAGGGCCCCAAAGACATAGTTAAAATTTCAGTTATCACAGTACATATTCTGCGGTGAAGAGTCTATGAAATCATTTTCTGATTTTTAAAAGTTTGTTATCTTCTTATTATTGAGTTATGAGTTCTTTATACGTGCTGAGCAAAAATCCTTTATCAGATATGTATTTTGCAAATATTCTTTCTCCCAGCATGTGGTCTGCCTTTTTATTTTCTTAAGAGTATCTTTTGAAAAGCAAAAGTTGTAATTTTGACAAAGCCAGATTTATCAATATTTTCTTTCATGGTTAATATTTTTTTATTCCAATTGAAAAAAGGTTTGCCTAAAGCAACATCATTAAGGTGTTCTATGTTTTCTCCTAGGGTTTATATCTTTAGCATTTATGTTTAGGTCCATGATTCATTTCAAGTTAACTTTTGTGTAAGTATGAGGTAAACATTGGGGTTCTTTTTTTCCCCATATGGATATCCAGTTGTTCAGAACTATGTGTGGAAAGATTATCTTTCCCATTCATTACCTTAGCATATATCTGTTAAAAATCAATTGATTATGAATGTGTAGGTCTATTTCAGGACTCTTAATTTTGTTCCATTGATTGATATGTTAATCTTTATACTAAAGCTACATTGTCTTGATGACTATAGCTTTATAGTCAGTCATGAAATCAGGAAGTGTAATTTCTACAACTTCGTTCTTTTTCAAAATTGATTTGACAACGTTCAAGTAAAATTTAGAGCCAGCTTGTCAATTTCAATCAAAAAAACTGCTGAGATTTTGATTAGGACTACACGTAATCTAAGGATCAATTGGGAGAAATGACATTCTAACAAGGTTGATTCTTTCTGCCCACAAACTTGGTATTTCTCTCCATTTATTTAGGTCTTTTTAATTTATATCACCAAAGTATTGTAGTTGTCAGTGTATAGATCTCACATGTATCTTGTTAAGCAAGTATTTCATATTTGTGATATCACAATAAACTACTGACTTTTTAAAATTTAATTTCCAATTGTTCAGTTCTAGTACATAGAAATATAATTGAATTTGCATATTGACCTGGCACCCTATGACCTTGCTAAATTTACTTATTAGTTCTTGTAGTTTTTTTGCTGATTCCTGTTGATTATTTCATGTAGACGATATGTTGCCTACAAATAAAGATAGTTTTGCTTCTTCCTTTCTGGCCTGCATACTTTTTATTTCTTTATCTTAACTGTCACACTGGGTAGGATCTCCAGTGTAAAGTGGAATAGAAATGGCGGGACTAGACATCTTTGCCTTGTTATTGGGGAAAAATAATGTAGTTCACCATTAAGTAGAATTTCAGCTATAAATTTTTCTTTTTCTGGTATCTGCTCTTTACCTGAAATTCGCATGGGTATTAAACTTTCCCAAATTATTTTATTGTATTTACTGAAATGATATCACAATTTTGCTTTTTTAGTCTTTTAATATGGTGAACTACACTGATTGATTTTTGGTTTTTTTCTCCTAAAAATTTTTTGATTATACATATTTATGGGGTACAGAGTTGACTATCAGTATTTGTGCACAGTACATGATGATCAAATTGATATTATTAGCATGTTCATCATTACAAATCATAATTATTCTTTGTGTCCCTTACCCAATTACTCCTTGTTTGATTAGTGAATGTTGAACAAACTCCAAACTCCTGGGATAAAACTCACTTGACCATGATGTGCTATCCCTTTTATATATTGCTGGATTTGATGGGCTAATATTTTAAGGATTTCTTTGTGTGTGTGTAGTTTTAATTTCTTGTAATACCACTGTTCAGTTTTGTAATTAGGGTAATGCTGTTCATAAGGTGATTTGGGAAGTGTTTCTCTCCTATTCTCTGAAACAGTTTGGGTTGAATTGATATTATTTCTTCCTTAAATTTTGGTAAAACTCACCAGTGTAGTTATCTGATTTAAAATGTACTTGTTTATCTATTCATTCGTTATTCTCTAGGCTAATTCCATAAAGAGATTACAAAACAGTTGTTTGTTTTTTCCAGAGTATGCTAGCAGTTACTTGCATACAGAGATTGCCAAATAAGGTTTCGTGAAAGCACAAAATAAAATGTTAACTGGCTTTTGTTTTTTTTTTTCTCCTACCTTGCTTAAAATATTTTGTGTTAATAAAATACTAGTCAGCCATAAAAAAGAATAAAAACCTGTCATTTGCGGCAACACAGATGAGCCTGGAAGACGTTATATTAAGTGGAAAAAGTCAGGCAGAGAAAGGTAAGTACTGAATAATCTCACTCATGTGGGAGCTAAAAAAACAGTTGAGCTTATAGAAGTAGACAGTAAAATTGTGGTAACTAGAGGCTGAGAAGGGGAGGAGGAAAGGGGAATAGGGAGAGGCTGCTTAATGGATACAAAATTACAGCTAGATAGGAAAAGTGGCTTCTATTGGTCTATAGTAGTGCTAGGCATCTATAATTAACAATAATTTATTGAATGTTTTCAAATGGCTAGAAGAGAGGAACTCAAATGTTGTAATTACCCTGATTTGATCATCACACATTTTATTTATTGAAATACAACTCTGTACCTCATAAATATATACAATTAATACGTGTCAATTCAAAAATAAATTTGTTAAAAAATATTTTGTGTGTGAACAGGCAATATAAATGGAGATTTTAAAATGTATAAATAATATATAATTAATTTTGGATATAGTATAAAATTAAAGGCTATTTTAAAAATACAAATATAAAGTAGATTGTTACATATTAACAAGTATAGATATTCAGCATATTGACTAATGCTCTTCATTTAATTTGATAGTTAATCAAACCAAGCTAAGCTATGAGAACAAAACCAAAACGTTATTTAATTAAAAACACTATAGAACAGTGGCTGAAATACATGATGTGAAGATGTGTGAGGCGGAAACAACCAATAGCTATTTAACTGCAAAAGATTACCAAATGGTCTCCTAAGTAACTTTCTTCTTCCATTCTTGAAAGATCTGATCAAAGCAAAAATCAGACTCCTTTCATGCTCATGAAACTCCCTGTTCACAGACTTTTAAAAATCTAAGATTTTTCCAATGAGCATTGTCTATTGAAAACTGTGTTACTTCTAGTTTCCGAACAGTCATGATTAGGTTTATAATACTGGACAACTTTGATGTTTCCATTCCTGAAGTCTCACAGTGCACTTCAAAAATAAGCATCAATCTCAACATCTGGGTTTTTTATTAAAGCGCTGTCTAATGCCTTGGCCATATAAGGCATATTTTTAAAAGATGATACAGGGCAGTTAAAAATCGTGCCAAAACATTGCTGACTGGCAATTTTTATAGTATTTTATCTTCAGCTTATAACCTAATAAATACAGATAATATGGAAATTCTACAGACCCTGACAAATGTAGTCAACTTACCCTGGGTGAGCTCTTTACCTAATTTGATCTAGTACTATGTTGGGGCTATTTTATTCTCAGCTATATTTTTTTGGAAATAAACTAACTTGTAGTTTTTTTAAAAAACACTTGTTAAAATATAATTTGATCCTTTAGGTCCTTATAAATGATGATGTCTTTTCTTCTTTGTATCTTCAGTACTTAACACATTGCCTAGCTTACATTGTCAGTACTCAACATACACTTAACTTGAATATAAGGTTTACCTGAATTTAACTGGTGATATGGATATTTACAAAGTAATCCAAAGAATCAGACATCAATGTGATATACCACGAAAGAAGGAAAGACACATCTCTTTTTCCATCTCTAGAAGTAGTTCTAAATGTACATATATATTTGCATAACTCAGGTAGGCAGGTATTCATTTAAATATTGTGAAAGGTTTTGATTTTTTAAAAATTTTGTTAAAAATAGCAAAGCTTTCATTGCAGAACATCAAAAGTCACATATTTTACGGTGTCAAAATCTTAAATATCGTTAGCTTTAGAAATAGAAAATTAAGATAACCTAAGCAGCATATGGAAAATACCTCTTTCTTTTCCTTAACACTCCTCTAACACCCTTTCTCAGTATTCAATTCCAGTGGATATAATTATTATCAGAAGCAAAACCTGAAGCAAAAAAATCGCTCAAGAATTACAACAAATAAGGCAAATGCTTGGCAAATATCAATTTTGTTATAACTTTCTCCTCAAGGTTAATATTATGGGACAATTGTGTAACAAGGTCACTTTGAAACATCCTTATTTAATCTCCTTCAGATGGTCTGAGGCTAAATGATTTCTACTCCAGAGAAATACTAAGGTTTTGGTATTTAGCACAGTAGCATTCAAAGAGCAGGGATTCAGTTTTTGATAAGATAAATAGTATCTGCTCATTAATTTGTTTAATCCCCAAATAATTTCACAAACTTTGTAACAGTTTGCGAGTTCTTACAGGACTTCTGGAGTCCAGATTGACTTCTAATACACTGTGTCTCACTTTAATAGTCACTCTATTTTTAGAAAAGTTAAAGTCAAAATAATATCTATTACACCTCTATTCTAAGAAAAAGCATTTCATGTTCCATGAGGATATTGCAGAAAATGTTAATTAACCACATTACACCCTGTCCTCCTTGTGAGAACCTCTTGTAAATTTTTCTCTGAAGATATCAATGCCAAGAATTTGAACTAAGGACTATTAAAAGTTTATTGCACTGAATCTTGTTCTAATTGTGATGCTTTCCTTACATTTGCTATTGGAAAGTGGAGAGTCAAACTGTGGTCACTCAGCGGGAAGGATACAAACCCTCATAGCATGCATTGTTTTCTTCTGGAATCCTACCTCTAGCTTTACCTTACTTTCTCTTTTATTTTCCCTTAGATCTGATTCCTTTAAAAGAATCTTGCATTTAAAAAGTCACCTTCAACTTCCAATATTTTCGCCCTAATGATATGAAACAAAAAACAAACAAAAAACCCCACACCCTCAGCATAATTTAAAGCCAGAAAATGCCAAAACTTTAATGTAACTGTGAGTAAAAAAAAGAGATAATAACTGTTTCAGGCAAAATTTACCAACGAATGGTAAAATTAGTAGACAAGAGTCTAAGGAGAAATTCTAAGAATATTTGCATAGTCTCAAAGAATTTCTCCCAAGATATTTTCCACCTTACAAATGAAAAACGAATAACTTTATAGCACAGAAACCTGGCAGATACCACCTTAACTGAGTGATCAATGTTAATGTCACCGGTAATAAGATATTTTAATATCATGAATCCCTTGATATAATGTGCAATATCACTTCTGTATTATTCTTGCCAAAAATGCATAACCTCAATTTAATCATAAAAAATTAGACAAACCATGGGCCGGCCCGGTGGCGCACTGGAGAGTGCGCTGCTTGGGAGCGTGGCGGCGCTCCTGCTGAGGGTTTGGATCCCATGTGGAGACCGGTTCCTGCTCACTGGCTGAGCACAGTGAGGGCGCGACACCGAGGGTTGCGATCCCGTTGCCGGTCAGTAAAAAAGACAAAAAAAGGAAAAAAAAAAAAAATTAGACAAACCAGAAGTAAGAAACACTCTACAAAATAACTAGCTAGTATTCTTCAAAAGTGTCAAAGTCATGAAAGATGAGGAAAGACTGAAGAACTGTCACAGATTGGAGGAGACTAAGGAGATATGACAACTAAATGTAACATGAGATCCTAGATTGGATCCTAGAATGACAAAAAAATAATAATAGTGGAAATACTTGTGAAATTAAAAAAAGATTTGTAGTTATTTAATAGTATTGTAGAAATGTTAATTTCCTGGGTTTAGTAATTGCACTATAGACAAATAAGATGTTAACATTAGGGGAAGCTGAGTGAAGGGCTGAAGGGTGCGTGCGAATTCTCTGCACTATTTTTGCAACTTTCCAGTAAGTGTAAATAGTTTAGAAATAAAAATGTTTAGAAAGCCACCTTCAACCTTTTTTAGAATAAGTGAGGTTTTCATAAACAAATACTGTCTGACATTCTCCCAATTTGTCCTCGGCTCATAGCTTCCCATTTTATCCCTTTGACTGCCTCAGACAATTCTTCATATGTAGTGCCAATTCAAATACCAAACTTTAAGGCCCACCTCTTCCATAAAACATCCTCTGATTACTATAGACCTTCTCAGATTCCCCAGCACTGTGCCCTAATGTATAATTTTATTATGCATGATTATATAGTTTTCTAGTTCTTTCATGCTTGTATTTCTCATTATCACTACAATAAGAAAAGCTCCCAGAAAGCAGTGACAAAGTTACATGTCTCTTTGTGATCTTCCCCAGCAATGAGTTAAGTATATAGTAAATGCTTGTTAAATATATGTTGACTCATTCACTCATAAATTATTAAGGAAACTAGAGATTTGGAAATTCACATCATCATTTATAGCCTCTCTGTGCTGTTAGACATCAAATAAAGGCCTGAATGAACCATTAGTTATGATCTAAGTATGGCAAGTCTGATAATTTCTTATTTTCAGGAAGTCTCTAAAATGTTTGATACTTCCTTCAATTTAATAAAGTAGTTGGGGTTGAATAAACACCATAACCCATATTAGAATTACAATAATTCATAGAAATATTGGCCTAAATTATAAATCTTTAAAAGCTCACTTAAAAATCTGTTAAAATTCCTCATTCAATAATAACATGAAGTGTATAAAAACATAAGCAACTGTCACAAGTAAGATTCAAAGATACCGAGTTATAAAATATTTTCCATGACCCAGGGTTGCTTCCTTAGAGTATTCCTTGCATGTCTACTGATCTGTTAAAGTCATGCAGTGGGAATGAATGGCCATTTTCTTTGCCAAGAAAATACCATAGGTGAATATTAAAAACAGTTCTGTTAGCCAAAATTCACATCTGCACACACTTAAAAATGTAGCTCTTTTTTTTTTTCAATAATAATTTGCAATACATTCTAAAAAGCACAAAAAGTGTTGTACAATACTCTACACCTGGCTGGGTAACTAGTGTTTCAGCCATAAGTGCAGTGATACAGGCTATGCTATTATTAAAATTGATTAGTGTACCCTAAATTGTGGGAATATGTATATATGTGTGTGGGTGTATATTAGTAATTCTTTTTGGCATCTATCTCAGGCTTGTTCATATATACAAATAATATAAGGTTGAAAATACACACTAGTGATATAATCAACCAATTAAAAAAATATTTTTTAAGGGGAACATAATTTAAAACATGGGAGTTAAAGGGATTTTGTATACAATTTGAGGATTCCAATACTTCAAAAAAAACTTCAACTATTAAACTAACACTGTTCTTTAAAAAACTTTTAAAAGATCATTAATCCAATGACACCAGAAACAATCCTTTTTTTAAAAAAAAAATTATTTACTGATTTTTTTAACATGTGAAGAAGAAATATATTTTGTGTTGATATTTGAAAAGAAAATATATTGGCCTGATTTCTAATCACAATTTGCAAAAACTTTGTAATGTTTAAGCAGTCAAGGCTCTCAGTCCAATAGAATATTTAGAATATATACATAAGCAATATTATTTTAAAATATTTTAGGGCCAGCCCCGTGGCGCACTCGGGAGAGTGTGGCGCTGGGTGCGCAGCGGCGCTCCCGCTGCGGGTTCGGATCCTATATAGGGATGGCCGGTGCGCTCACGGGCTGAGCGCAGTGCGGGCAACACCAAGCCAAGGGTTGCGATCCCCTTACCGGTCACAAAAAAAGAAAAAAAAAAAAAAAAAAAAAAAAGACAAAATAAA
This sequence comes from Galeopterus variegatus, assembly GCF_000696425.1. Lineage (NCBI taxonomy): Eukaryota > Metazoa > Chordata > Mammalia > Dermoptera > Cynocephalidae > Galeopterus > Galeopterus variegatus. Next base: position 13,008 of record NW_007745201.1, read on the forward strand.
TAAATAAATAAATAAACAATAAAATATTTTAATATCCTTTTGATTTTTAAAAAGAATGATTACTATGGAGAGTTAAGGTCAAGAATAACTTGCATTTTAAAAATAGGTATTTAAAAATATATTTTGCTTGGGCCGGCCCCATGGCGCACTTGGGAGAGTGCGGTGTTTGGGTGCGCAGCGGCGCTCCCGCTGCGGGTTCGGATCCTATATAGGGA
>NW_007745201.1:14056-15135 GCF_000696425.1 Galeopterus variegatus
AATGGTTCAATCCCTGTTCCAGCCAGCTGTCAAAAAAAAAAAAAAAAAACCATGTATGTCATAGGACATGACAAAGAAATTATAAATGTTTCTGCTTTCATATCATATATGCCTTTTCTCTGGTTCATTTGATTCTTCATATGTTAGGTTTGTTTTGAGAAGTCATTTTTCAAAATTCACCAGGTTAAAATAGTTAATAAAATATATCACTGTGAGAAATAAAATATGTTTAAATATATGGCATCATTAAAATTAATAACTCATAGGGAAAACTATTAAAGAACAGATATTTATCTGATTACCTATATAGAAAATACCAAAGAATCTCAAAAACAAAAAATGACTTAAGCTAATAAGTGAGTTTAGAAAGGTCACACAATATAAAGTCAGTATCCAAAAATCTATTGTCTATACGTATTAACCACAAACAATTAAGAATTGAAGTTAAAAACATGAAATGATTACAAAGAATCTAAGAAAATATGTGTAACATCTATATGCTGAAAACCATAAATGCTGATGAAAGAAATTAAAGAAAACCTAAATAAATGGCAAGATCTTCCATGTTCATGGATCAGAAGACTCATTTTTATTAAGAGTTCAATTATCTCCAAACTGAGGTACAGATTTAATATCAATTTTTTAAAAATTCCAGGAGGATTTTGTGTAGAATTCACCATGCTGATTCTAAGAGAAGCACAGGCAAAACAATTTTGGAAAAGGACAGTGTTAAACAACTCACACTACCTGTCTCTAAGGCTGACTATAAAAGTTACAGTAATCAAGACGGTGTGGTACTGGAAAAGGACTGACATATCAATGGAAAAAAATTAGAGCATCTACTTGACCACAATATATATGGTCAATTGATTTTCAGCAAAACTGCAAAGGCAATTCAATGGAGAAAGAATAGTCTTTTCAACAAATACTACTGAAACAAATCTTAATCTACACCTTGCCTCAAAATGGACCACAGACCTAAATATAAAACCTAAAACTATAAAACTTCTAGGAAAAAACAGGAGAAAATGTTTGTGACCTTAGGTTAGGCAAAGATATCTTAGACATGACATAAAAGC
>NW_007745202.1:0-747 GCF_000696425.1 Galeopterus variegatus
AAAAAAATGAGCCCTATGTCAGTGACCTTGGAGAAAGATATGGAAGGACTGACAAAACTTAATATTGTTTAAAATTGAGAGTGGGGAGGGGAGGTAGTTAACTTTCTCCATATATACTTCAACCAGTTGTTATAAGTGTATAATTGACTTGTTCAAGCATGCAGGCTTTTCCATATGAAAACAATTTTAAAAATTATTTGGTCAATGAATAGGAAAGTCACCAGGAAACATTTTGGAAACAAAGGCTGGGAAATATCACACTTGACTTCTCTGATACCTCCTATAGCAATCTCTTAGATCTCTGGAAATTTTCAGTTATCTTCTAAAATCCTGAGATTTCCCAACTTTTAATAGAATAGATATATTCGATGTAAAGGATAGCATTTGCTGCCTCTGTCACCAGGATAGTGAAAATAAGATCTCAAGAAAGCTCTTAGCAAGCACTCTTCCTTGCCTTGACTTTCTCTGATCTCATTCTGAGGGAAGACCAGTGGTGGCCCTTGAAGGGGAGAGCAGGCCAATTGAGGAGTTTTCCTAGAGCAGCAGCAGCTCCTCAAACTTGGTTTTTCTATCTGAGGTCTGGAGAGGTGCTGTTTGATGGCTATATTGGCATTTGAACCTAGGTCTCTTTCCACACTATCCCTGGCTCAGCTGACTTTATACCTGTCCCATTTCCAACCCTGTCTCTTAATGTGATCTTTGTAATCTTGATAGAATTGTTAAGTTCTTGGCAGTTACAGCTAAAAC
>NW_007745202.1:3936-6365 GCF_000696425.1 Galeopterus variegatus
AGGGTTATGTTTCTAACATGCTTATCAGTGACACATAGTGCTCGGCTGTCCTCTGGGACCCTCACTTGTCTGGATGTCCTTGAGAGACTGAGATAACCCAGAGCTCAGGAAGAGGGTTCTCTGAAAGGCTTCTCTCCTCACTGATCCCCATATTCTAAGATTCTTTAGCAGGTGAATACTTACTTGTTCTGTTTTTAGTCACTTAGTTTTGGAGCCTTTTATTCTTTTCTAGTGATTTCACATGTTAGTTATAAGCAAAACAAAACTGGTAGTGATAGTGGGGTGCAGGAAAAAAGGGAACCAGGAGGGGAATTTCCACGAAAGAGGTCATGTATAAGCGGGGCTGTGTGGGTGGGTTTCATTCTGCAGGCTTCTCTGAGCTGGCTTCATGTTGGAATCACCTGGAGGTTCTGATGTGGTTGGTGTGGGATGGGGCCTGGGCATTGGTGGGTAAGTTCTCCAGGTGATTCTAACATGCAGCCAGGGTAGAGGACCACTCATCTACAGTCCTCTGAGTCACCTGTGCCTCATTCTTTGACATTTTAGCATCTGACCCACAGTTTCTCCTCCTATCACCATTTTTGGTGACTTCAGCATCTGTATGGATTGTCCACTCAACTCCCAGACTTTCAGTTCCTTCACCAACTCTGTTATCTTTTCCTCTACTTCAGTCACCTCTCCCACAGCCATTTCTAGACCACTGGTTCTCAGTGATTTTGCCACCGAGAGGATATTTAGCAATGTGCACAGACATTTTTGACTGTTGCTACTCAGGAGGAAGATGTGGTGCTGCTGGCATCTAGTGAAGCTGAAGATGCTGCTGAATATCCTACTATGCATGGTACAGCACTGTACAACAAAGAATTATGTGGTCCAAAATGCCAGTAGTGTTTTTGAAACCTTGCCCTAGTGTCTTTGAAGTTTTTTTTTTAATCCCAAGCCATAGGATAAATACATCTTATGGGATGACTAACTGCAAACACACATGCAACAAAGAAAAATTTACAAAATAGCATTTACCCTTATTAGGTATAGTGTATTCTAATACTTTTTATTCTGTTTCATTAAAAAAAATACTGGCCATGACCCACTAAATTGATTTTACTACCCACTAAACTTGCAGCCCATCAGTTCAAAAACATGGTTGTGGACTTTATCATTACCAGTAACTGCACCGCCACCAAAATCTTGACAAGCATCCCAGTCTGACCCTCACCTTTTCTCTTCCATCTTGTTCCCTCTAGTACCTAGTTCTACTAGCTTCACCCTACAAGGGCCTCTGATCTGGTGACGCTTACTTTTCATTGTCCATCACCCCTCCCTTATTCTCATTCCCCTAGACCCAGCTCAGGTTCTTGCATACACCCTCAACTCCCTTGACCCCTTTTCCCTTCATCTTACTTTCCTGGAAAAAGCCCACCTTTGGTTAAACCCACCCTTTGCTCACTCTGCTTCAGTCCCAGCCTGGTGGACCTGGCTGGAGGAGACACACACCACTTTTGACTTATGACCACAATCCTCAAGGGGACTCTTGACACTGCCGGGTCCCCTATGATTCTAGCCCCACATTACTCTTAAGCTGGTGACCTGGCTTATTTCACAGAGAAAAGAAGCAATTAGAAACCAGTTTCATCATCTGCCCATGCTAAATCTACTATCCCGCCAGCACCTGTAACCACACATGCATTGTAACCACATGTGCATTGGAGCCTTCCTCTCTTGGCTTTCACTCATGCGGGTGTCTCCTTACCATTCTGAATCATCAGTTTCCCTCTCTGATGGATAATCCTCATCGGAAACATGCCGCTGTATCTCTCATCTTAAGGAAAAAACAGCAGCAGCAACAAAACACTCATGACCCTGTGTCCTAGTCAGCTCTTCTCCTGTTCCTTTGCTCTCCCTTCAGAGTACTTTTGAAAAAACTGCCGTATTCTCTGATGCCTTTTCCTCCCCTCTCATTCTTTCTTGAATCTGCTCTACTCTGGCTTTTGCTCCACCCCTACACCGAAACCACACTTCTTAAGGTACCGACAATGTCCAAGTGGCCAGGTCCAGCGGCCAGCTCTTTGTCATCTTCTGCAGCCTCTCCACAGCATTTAGCAAGCTGATTGCTCACTCTTTGGGACACTTGCTTCACCTGGCTTCCATGTCCATCTTCGCCTGGTTCTTCTTCTACCCCCTGGCCGTTCGACCTCTAGCTCCCTTGCTAGGTCTTGTCTTCCTGGCTTCTGAAAGTTGGAGGTGCTCTCTCTCGCTTCCTTTAGGAGTCTGCTCCAGGATCACCGCTTGAAGTCATGCTGGCATCCCCTAGCCCTCACTCTCAAGACTCTTTCTTTTTTCTTTTCATATTTATCATTCCCTGATATTACATACATGACTGATTTATTCTCTATCTCATGACACGTAAATATAAGCTCCAGAAGAGAAAT
>NW_007745202.1:10537-12242 GCF_000696425.1 Galeopterus variegatus
GAACAATGGAAAGGAGGCAAGGGCAACCACAGGAGATTTTAACAATAGATGTGAATGATACTTCGTGTAGTTCAGGGTTTCCCACCGCACCAGAGTACTTGGTAAATTTACAGCTTGCCAGGCCTGCCCTGGTGTGTTTAAGAGTTACCCCATGTGATTATTACCAGGGACGTTTGAGAAACACTGGATTAGATCATTAGTCTCTTTGTCCTTGCTATTTAAAGCTGGTCCCTGCACCAGCAACACCAGCATCACCTGGGAACTAGCTAGAAATGCAGAATCTCAAGTTGTACCCAGACCTACTGACTCAGAATCTGTATTTTGATCAGATCTTTAGGCAAACTTGGATGCATAATAAATTTGGGGTAGGGCTTGCCTGGAGGGCAGGGACACCTGTCCACATTTTAAGCCCAGGAGATGGTAGTAACAAGGACTGATAACCTCTTCTGAGGAACTGGAAGAGATGGTAGGCTAGGGATTTGAACTCAGGTTTTTGGCCCCAAATTGAGAGCTCTACCCACACCCTTTTGGTCTTCTGGTTTTCACGGACTCTTAGGGTCTGTCACCAACTCTGATGTCAGGGCCCTCACTGTTCTGTTAATGTTGCACCTGGAAGAATGATGCTGGGGACAGGAGAGTGTGTTGTCTGGCATGGCTGAGACCACTCAAGTGTGTCATAATTCTTGGCATTCATTAACTCTGTTAGGACACCTTCTCACTGTTCCTGGGAGGAGACTTAGATCCAAATGCAAAAGTCCCCAATTTTAAGGTCTTGGAGACCTGTGGGGGTTTGCATCATACCAGTAGTGGGTCCCTGAAAAAGTTTTTTTATTTCCATCCTAGGACAGGATCTGATGCTGTACAGTTTTATTAATTCTCCTCCAGACTCTTAAATCCTCCTCTGCAAGCACAATGTCAGAGAAAATACCCTGTGAGGCACTTGCCAAATGGCTTGAAATAAGCTTCAGTGCACATTTCCGAAAAAACAATTAGAAGCTTATTTGAGGAACTAAAAAGCCTGCTGTGCTAGACATTAGTCGGAGAGAGCTCAGTGCCAATTTGGTAAACTCTCCCGAGCTCCTTCCCTCATAGCCTCTCCTGGGAGAAACTGAATTAGGGGAGTGGAGGACTGGGAGGAGGGAAAAGGGAGCCTCACGTCCCAAAGGGAAATGAACAAAACCTGTGTCTTCTCCAAGGGGCATTGAAATCTTTGCAGATAAAATCAAGCAGAAAGGGGAAGGTCATTATAAATTCATCAACACTTGAATCATATTACTAGTTAACACTGATTTCCTGGCCTGGAAGACTCTTTAGAAAACTGAGCCCTAGTGAGGTTAGGACTCAGCCCAAGGTCACACATTGGGTTAGGGGCAGAGCCTAATCAGGATCCAGGGATCTTAGTCCCGTACGCTGCCTCTTGTGCTCTGCCTTCCGTCTGGGATGGAAGATGCTAAGAATGTAAAATTACAGTTATTTGATCCAGATATGCTGACCCTACCCCCTTTATAGATAGCATGGTGATTTTTTCTTTATTTTTAATAGAATATTTTAATCTGCTGGTTTCATTTGTTAGTCCACCTTATGTGTGCAAGGGTGTCTGGCTATTTTACCTGCTCATAATCCTGCTGACTGGGCCAATTGTCCAGCTAGGGCTGGGTCTGGAGCTCATAGACCTCCCAAGCCCATTCCAGATGGGTCACAAACC
>NW_007745202.1:13611-15130 GCF_000696425.1 Galeopterus variegatus
GAGGATGTAGCCATTTCTGTGTTGAAATGCCAACTTGCTGTGTGGAAAATCTGAAGCCTGTTAGGTTTATGCCACACAGTTTAGCAATAGATTACACATCATGCTGGTTAAAATGGCTTAATGTGTGTGCCCATTTTGTTTTTGTCCACTAGATTGAAGTCCAAAGGCAGGAACCAAGCCCTTCATTTCTTTGGTGGTCCAAGGGCATGTTAAATGATTAGAACATCCAGGCTGCAGTGGTCAAGGGAGATTGCCTTGGAAGTTGGACTTGAGCTAGAGGCCAGGTGCAGTGACTTGCGGTGTCCTTCCATGTGGTGTTGGCTGTGTCAGCAAGACCATTACAACTTTCTCTCAATCAGATGTCATATTGGTTGAACTCGAAGTATTAGCAAAAAATACATAATTTTTTGAGAAATTAATTTCTTTTAGCTTATAGTAGAAGCAAGTAGTCAGTGGTTCCAGAGGTTCAATTTGATTGGAAAACAAGCATGGAGTGGTGGATTGAAAGGGGTAGGAAGGGATTGGGGAGGGGAATCCCATGCTTTGATTTCTGTGGTGGAACACCAGTGTTCCAGGTGAATTTGGGTTTGAGAACCATTGGGCTTGGCCTTGCCACTAAGTCAGTCCAGTAAGAAGCCACGGCCTGTTCTCCTGGTGTCTCAGGTGCTGTGGTCAGTAGGCTCCTTAAAGTGTGGTCCCGAGACCAGCAGCAACAGTATCACCTGGGAACTTATTCCTATGGAAATGCTCCAGCCCCATCCCCGGCTGACTGAATCATGAACTTTGGGCTGGAGCCCAGGAACCTGTGTTTTAACAAGTTCTCCAGGGTATTCTTATGCACACTGAGGTCTGAGCACCGCTGTTGTACAGTACTTAGCAGCAAAAGCTGTTTGGATGTTCAGTCTGGTGGGTTGTTTCCCAAAGCATTTCAGTTAGGTTGGTTTCTTGCTCTGGTGACGCAAGCCAAGTCGATGGGGTAAATAAAGTAGATTTTCATTAATTCTCAGTAATAATTAACAACAGCCCCAAAGCTGGATGGAGAGGACCGTGGAGCCCACCTCAGACTTGGTTCTGCTAAAAACAAACTGGTCGGAACGTGAGGAGTAAATTTAAGGACATTTCCTTTCAAGGATGCCTTTCACAGTGTTGTTCCTGTCAAGAATAGACAGACGTGGACAGATCTCAGGGAGGCAAGGGTGGGGGAGGTGCCAAAATTGCCCCGGGCCTTGCAGGGAAGCAGGTTTCCACTGAGGAAATATTGCAAGTGGCAGGGCAAAGACAGGGATGTTTTTCACCTGTGTTTCTGCCGGCTGCGGCTGCGTGAAGGCAAAAATGTTTGATGAGTGTTCTTCTCCTAAAAGGACTTTTTCATTGTAACAGTTGAAACAGAGCTCTCTGTTCCAGAAACATTTCCTGGTAGAGCAAATGTTTCCAACTGAAACAAACTAAATGTTGAGATAGGATTTACTTTGACTTTGAGGGGAAAGAGGACAGTTAAAAATATCCATTCAACTCTCTC
>NW_007745203.1:0-246 GCF_000696425.1 Galeopterus variegatus
AGATCAATGAAACAAAAAGTTGGTTTTTGAAAAGATAAATAAAATTGACAAACCATTAGCATGGCTAAGTAAAAAAAGAAGAGAGAAGATTTAAATAACAAAAGTTAGAAATGAAAAATGTTATATTACAACTGATACATCTGAAATACAAGGAATCATTCAAGACTCTTATAAACAACTATATTCCAACAAGTTTGAAAATCTGGAGGAAATGTATAAATTTCTTGACACACACAAGCTCCCAAA
>NW_007745203.1:5095-6116 GCF_000696425.1 Galeopterus variegatus
GAGGAATTCATGGAAAAAACTGTTCTCCAGCAGGTTGAGGAAGGCCTGGAGCTCCTGGTGCTGGTGGGACTGGAGAAACCCATCATCCCCACCTTGACTGCTGCAGCCCTCTGGCATCACCGGGGTGGTAATCCCAAGGAGAGTGGCAGGGTCTTGGCCGTCACTCATCTCATAGGGGGTGGGGGCAGGGTGGGGTGGGATGGGGCAGAGTGACCCCGACTCAGGAGTTACCTACAGCATGACTCTGAAGTAACTTAAAATTTTTAACTCATTTAATAATCGTAGCAACTCTATGAAATATAGGTATTGGTATAATTTCCTTTTTATACATGAGAAAATTGCAACTCAGACATTAAATAGATAACATGCCTAAGATCACAGAGCTTATAAGTTTCTGCTTTCCTAACCCTTATATTATGATGTAATAGTCAAAACATGTCATCACTACGCTCTTCAAATATGAAATGCAATTCTCCTGACATTTGTAATAAATATATTGAAGTTACAGTNGAATTCTGGAACACTGCTTCACGATATTGCTTATTTATAATCTAAATGAAAGCCTTTTGCTATCACAACTGTGCTTAATAAAATCAGTGACGTGACTATCAATTTTTTTCCTGAGAAAAAGTGGTACTAGATAAACAAAAACTGATAACAGTTTTATCTTTTTCTGATAACTATATTATTCTTCAATTCCATTTTTCTATGAACTTTTTGAAATACCCTTGCACCACGAATACACTGTCATTCAGAAAAAACAGATATCATTCCATAAGGAACATCTTAGAGGCAATGGAAGGATGACATTTTTCTTATTTTCCCTTCAGAATGGCACATAATTAGTAGCATTCTAGGTCCACGAGAGAAAAAGTAACATGTAAGGGACGCCTTAAGGCACTCACTAACTGGCTTACAACAGAACCACCTAGAGGAAATGTTATAACATAAACTTCTCGCTATGTACAAATTTGTTGTAACATAAACTTCTGGGCCCCGTCCTCAACAGTTCACATTTAAG
>NW_007745203.1:6769-8151 GCF_000696425.1 Galeopterus variegatus
TCTCGCTATGTACAAATTTGTTGTAACATAAACTTCTCGCTATGTACAAATTTGTTGTAACATAAACTTCTGGGCCCCGTCCTCAACAGTTCACATTTAAGTTGGTCTTGGGTTAGGCCTGAGAATCCTGAGAATTTTCATTTCTTACAAGCTTCCAGATGCTGCTGCTGATCTGGGGCCACACCAACAAACATTGCCTTAGAGATTTAGAGCCCAGACTTCTCTTCAAACCCTGTTGGTAAAGGCCACCAAGACTGAATAACAATTTTTTTTTTTTTTTTGCACACATGGAAGAAGTATAGGCTGTCTTGCAAGTAAGGCCTATAAAAATGTATTTTCACTGAATAAATTACTTACATTTTTAAGGTCAATTAAGGTATTATAACACTTCACACACAAAAAATCCATTTTATAGTTGCTATTAACTATATTTGATGATGAATCTTATGCTCACAGCTCTTGGAATTGTATTAAACAAGTTGTAAATATTTGGTTTATTTTTCTTCATTCATATATGATCCTCTACACTAAAGAACTAATCATCCTTTGTTATCATACATGCCGAATTGTGCATTATTATGAATAATGAATTATTCAATAATTCATTAATTCATTCAGTGTATGCATATTGAACCTGTACTTAGTTATGAGAAGCTAGTGCTGTCTGAATGGAAAAATGAAAAGACAAACATCTCATATGTAACTTACAATAAAGATTAAAAGTGAGTTGAAAATATATAGAACATTTGAGATAGTGTAACTGCTAAAGAGAACCAAAGAGCCAAACAAAAAGACAAAACACAAAGGGAATAAGGTTATCTCGGATATTACAATTCCACATGTGTTGTCCAGGAGCGGCTTTCCAGAGGAAGTGGCATGATGTGAGGCCTTGTGACTTCCACCTTAGTTTTGAATTTAATTTTCCTATTTTTCCCTGAATTTTAAAAATATCAGGTTTTGTTCTGTTTTCCAATTCCTTTAGCCCCTATACTGATATGGAAATTATAAATCTTTATTCTGTAGTTGGTTACATTTGAAAGTATATATGCCTTTTAAACAAAGTCTAAAGTTGAAGCCATGACAGCATCAGCACAAAATACACTCATCCACACGTTAAAAAAATAAAAAGGCATAGAATTGGGAGGGGGTTTACATGAAATGATTCTCAAGGATTATTCCCCCTTTTATTTACTGGTATTAATTTATTTAAGTCCTAAGCATTTAATTTATGACATTCTTTCTATGCACCAACCACTATCTTTGGTGCTGATGGGAATTCGGAGCTGAGCCCCCCAATTTTTGTTCCCATTTTATTTTCCAATAATTTCTACGAATCATCCACATCTCTCATACAAGGCGCTGACTGCTCTGACCGCTGCCTT
>NW_007745203.1:8902-9858 GCF_000696425.1 Galeopterus variegatus
TTCTTTGGAATTTTAAAATCATTTTTATTATATAACATTGTAACATTTTATAAAACTTACAAACTATCTAGCAAGAGAAAAAGTGGAATGCATCAGCATACCAGAAAAACTGCTGTTGTTTACTTAACATTGTAGGGACTATGAAAAGTGATTAAGGAGACGACATTTCACACCAGAGAAATGTTCAGAGTTATTGAAGGTAAAAATTTTAAAGGCTGGTTGTTAAATGGTTAGATTACTCAAGCCTTTGAGTGAAAACTATTTTCTATTATTCTTCACTGTGAGACATTTTACTGCTTATCAGCATCTTCCTGAGTATCTATAAAAATGAAGTTAAAAGGCTACAAACTTTCTCACTACACAGAATAAAACATCATTTACAAAAATAGTGACCAGGACACCTAAAGATTTGGCTAAAATTTGTCTTTACGATGCTCTGGTAATTTACATTCTCCAAGTTATCACTTTCAATTTCCACAAAGAATTAAAATTTATCTAAATTAGAAGTAAGATCAAAACTAAATCACTGCAGGTTTTGAATATATTTCTTCAAATGAGATGAATGAAGGAATTCTGAGGAGAAATAACTCAAAGAAAGGCACTAAGATTAAAAAAAAGTGCTTGCCAGGGGTATGTGAGATGACAGGGAGGAGGAGGTTGGGACTGTTTAACACATAAGAAAATCAGAAGAGAAAACAAGAAGGCATATCAAAGAGGATCTGTTTATGTTTGTGGGGCTACAGAAAAAATCTCTTATCTTTCGGTGTCTGCTGGCGTGGTTGCGGAGAAAAAGGAACTCTCTTACATTGTTGGTGGGAATGCATAATGGTGCAACCCCTATGGAAAATGGTTTGGAGGTTCCTCAAACAGCTGAAGATAGATCTACCATACAACCCAGCTATCCCACTCCTGGGAATATATCCAAAGGAATGGAAATCATCAAGTCGAAGGTATAC
>NW_007745203.1:10006-12849 GCF_000696425.1 Galeopterus variegatus
TGGAATGTATCAGCATACAAGAAAAACTGCTGTTGTTTACTTAACATTGTAGGGACTATGAAAAGTGATTAAGAGGACAACAATTTTGCACCAGAGAAATTTTCAGAGTTATTGAAGGTAAAATTTTTAAAGGCTGGTTGTTAAATGTATAGATTACTCAAGACTTTTAATAAAACTTTTTTCCATGATTCTTCACTGTGAGACATTGTACTGCTTATCAGCATCTTCCTGAGTATCTATAAAAATGAAGTTAAAAGGCTACAAACTTTCTCCCTACACAGAATAAAACATCATTTACAAAAATAGTGACCAGGACACCTAAAGATTTGGCTAAAATTTGTCTTTACGATGCTCTGGTAATTTACATTCTCCAAGTTATCACTTTCAATTTCCACAAAGAATTAAAATTTATCTAAATTAGAAGTAAGATCAAAACTAAATCACTGCAGGTTTTGAATATATTTCTTCAAATGAGATGAATGAAGGAATTCTGAGGAGAAATAACTCAAAGAAAGGCACTAAGATTAAAAAAAAAGTCCTTGCCAGGGGTATGTGAGATGACGGGGAGGAGGAGGTTGGGACTGTTTAATACAGAAGAAAATCAGAAGAGAAAACAAGAAGGCATATCAAAGAGGATCTGTTTATGTTTGTGGGGCTACAGAAAAAAATCTCTCAGACTAAGAATTGCCATTTCTATAGAATCATAAAAGGGGAATACTTTACTCCTTGATTTTAATATAACTTGTAATTGATTTTATAATAATCAATTATACTTTAAAGTGAGTATTTTCATGAGCAAAATGACGTACATATTATTAAGATAAATAAGAGTTTGATCTATGGCCTTTGGGGAAAAAAACTGTAATAAATTTCTTATACTATAAAGTATGTTCGAATGTGATTATAGACAGACTAACCAGGAGGTGGTCATCACTCTTTTCAATAACTCTTGAAATCTTTTCTACAGAAATTATTTAGACGTTGTGAAGAATGTCACACAACCACACTGAAAAAGAAGCTCAACTCTGAAGATTCTAGTAAAATAATAATTTGTAAATATGTAGTATCTTCAAATATTTTTTAACATGAATGCAAACTCTGGGTTTGGAGCACACTGTTTCAAAGCAATCTAGAGATTCAATGCAATTCCCTTCAGAATACCAATGACATTCTTCACAGAAATACAAAAAAAAAAAAAAAAATCCTGACATTCACATGGAATGAGAAAAGACCTCAAACAGCCAAAGCAATCCTGAGAAAAAATATGAAAATAAAATGATATAAATCCAGAAGCATAAACACTATCTGTCTTTAAACTATACTACAAAACTATAGAAACCAAAACAGCATCATACTGGCAAGAAAACAGACACTAGGATCAATGTAACAGAATAAAGAACCCAGGAATCAACTCACAAACTTACAGCCAACTGATCTTCAACAAAGGCACCAAGAACATACACTGGGGAAAAGAAAGCCTCTTCAATAAAAGGTGCTAGGAAAACTGGACATCCATATGTAGAAGAATGAAACTAGACCTGCACCTCTTGCCAGATACCAAAATCAATGCCACATGTATTAAAGACTTAAATATAAGAGCAGAAACTATAAAACTCCTAGAAGAAAACATAGGGGAAACATTTCAGGAAATAGCACTGGGCAGAGACTATGAATATGACCCTCAAAGCACAGGCAACAAAAGGAAAAATAAACAAACGGGATTACATCAAACTAAAAACCTTCTGCACAGCAAAATAAACAATTAACAGAGTGAAAATACAACCTATAGAGTGGGAAAAAATATTTGCAAACTATGCATCTGACAATTAATATACGGAATATTCAAGGAACTCAAGCAACTTAATGATAAAAAAAAAACAATCTAATTAAATTGTGGAGAAAAGAANACGAGTCAGGCAGAGAAAAAGAAATACCACATGTTCTCACTTATTGGTGGGAGCTAAAAACTAAACAAATTAATTTACCCACAAACACACACAAAAAAAAACCGGGGGGGAGGTGGGGAAGAAGATATAACAACTATACTTTTTTTTGAAGTTGTTACAACAAGCAAACGGAAAGGACATTCTTGGGGGGGAGGGGAGAGAGGGAGGAGGGCGGGAGGTGTCGGTGATGGGCCATAATAATCATATACATTGTATATTGACAAAATAAAAATTTAAAAAAAAAAAAAGAAAAAATCTCTTAGACTAGGAATTGCCGTTTCTATAGAAGCATAAAAGGGGAATACTTTACTCCTTGATTTTATCATAACTTATAATTGATTTTATCATAATCAATTATACTTTAAAGTGAGCATTTTCATGAGCAAAATTACATACATATTCTTAAAATAAATAAGAGTTTGATCTATGGCCTTTTGGGGAAAAAAAACTGTAATAAATTTCTTATACTATAAAGTATGTTCGAATGTGATTATAGACAGACTAACCAGGAGGTGGTCATCACTCTTTTCAATAACTCTTGAAATCTTTTCTACAGAAATTATTTAGACGTTGTGAAGAATGTCACACAACCACACTGAAAAAGAAGCTCAACTCTGAAGATTCTAGTAAAATAATAATTTGTAAATATGTAGTATCTTCAAATATTTTTTAACATGAATGCAAACTCTGGGTTTGGAGCACACTGTTTCAAAGCATTCTAGAGATTCAATGCAATTCCCTTCAGAATACCAATGACATTCTTCACAGAAATACAAAAAAAAAAAAAAAAATCCTGACATTCACATGGAATGAGAAAAGACCTCAAACAGCCAAAGCAATCCTGAGAAAAAATATGAAAATAAAATGATATAAATCCAGAAGCATAAACACTATCTG
>NW_007745203.1:13604-15129 GCF_000696425.1 Galeopterus variegatus
CCACCATTAAGAAAAAACATAGAGTTTCCACAAACAATTATGGATAGAAACTCCAAACAATCCAGCAGTTCCATATATACCCAAAGGAATGGGAACAATCATATTGAAAGGACACCTACACACCCCTGTTTATCACAGCTCTATTTACAATACCCAAGAGTTGTACCAACCTAAATGTCCATCATCAGATGATTAGACAAGGAAAATGTGGAGTAAATACACACAAAATGGAAAACTACACTGCCAAAAAAAAAGAATGACATATTGACGTTTGCAACAACATAGATGAACTTGGAGAAAATATATGTTAAATGAAATAAGCCAGGCAGAGGAAAAGAAATATCACATGCCTTCACTCATAAGTGGGAACTAAAAAACAAATAAATACATTTTTAAAAGACAGAAAGGTACAACAATCACAATAATACTCTGAACTTTCAAAAAGAGAGCAGAACTGAGGTTACCAGAGGTGGGAAAGGGGGTGATAGAGGGGGTAAGGGAAGAATTGGTAAAGGGCCATGAAAAACTATTACATTGTATAATGTTGAATATACTAATTATCCTGATTTGAGCATCACACATTGCACACAGACATTCAACTCTGTACTCCACAGATATGTACAACCAACTATGTTACAATTAAAAATAAAATAAAATAAGATAGAAAGAAAAGACTGAGGACCTTTTAAAAAATACCAAAGTCCATCCCCGCACCCCTGGAGAATCGGATTTAACCAGCCTGGGTTGTGGCTGACTTTTTCTAAGTTCCCTAAGTGAGTCTTCTTGCAGCCAGAGTTAAAAACCACTGATCCAAATGTTTGGTTTTTATTTTTATGCATGAGAATGTAGACATATTTGCTCCTAGGGGCAAAATCAGATTTGGAAATCCACTTGCCCCACCGCTGTCAAACAGTGCTGTGTGTAGCAGAGGAATGAGTTGTTAATTTTAGTTGTCACAGAGTTTTTTCTTCATGGGAAAAAAAAGTACATTAAAATATCAAATTTAAGTAAAAAATAAATAAATAAAAATCAGAGAAAATTACATTTAGTCAATAATCACAGTAAAATTTTCAAATCCTGGATTCTGCTTGATAACTGTAAAATTAATACAAGTAAATAAAAAGAAAAAATCCTACTAAATTCTTAAAATTTCATATAAAGTTCTTTTTAGCCATTTATAAAATAAACAATAATGTCATTATCAATTTAAATAATCGATTCACAAGATATGTCATCTTAATTAGTTTTAATCTCATATACTAACTGGACTAAGATANAAAAAACAACTGATCATTACAGCCAACTGATCTTCAGCAAAAGAAACCAAGAACATATATTGGTGAAAAGACTGCCTCTTCAATAAATATTGCTGGGAACAGGACATCCATATGTAGAAGAATGAAAACACACCTGTACCTCTTACCATATACCCAAATCAACTCAAAATAGTTTAAAGACTTAAATATAATATCATTTATGTTAATATAAATATAACTTGATGCAGAGAAAGGGAAAACCTCCCACA
>NW_007745204.1:0-12111 GCF_000696425.1 Galeopterus variegatus
GTCGGCCCCAAAACCTCAAACCTGCTGCCGCTTGTTTGTCGATGCAGGATCGTTGTTGAAATGCTCTTGGAAATGCAATTAATACTTTGGTATCACAGCGCACAGCTCTCAGGATCACGCTGTCTCCTGGCACGGCCGCTCCAGACCCGTCGCCATCTTGGACCCCCCAAGTTTTCACTGTTTTTAAAAAATATTTTCTTTTTTACATCCTTATAATCACAAGGAATGAAGATGGCCTCAATCAGGCAGTTTACCGGGTAACAAATGCGATTTTTTAATTATACAGTAAAAGAGATGATATGTGGTAAAAGATCTGAATGCAGATCTTTCTCTTCAAGAATTTAAGAATTGAAAATTAGTACTTTCTTTGGAGAAAATACAGCATGTATGCTAAATGTTGTTCACTTAATTAGATTAAGCCATTAGCCCTTATTATATCAAAAACTCAAAAACAGTTTAAGTACTAATGTTTGAGCTTAATAAATTTTAATATAAAAGTAAGCTTATTTTAAAATGGAATAATTCCTGTTTAAGTATAAAAAAAGTCATCAAGAGTGTGAAATCACTTTTGCTTCTGCTTTCATGGTTACCTCATCATGAAAATAAGGTGTTTTATTCTGCTTTGTGTTGCTATAACAGAAATACCTGAGACTGGGTAATTTACAGAGGAAAGAGTTTTATTTGGCTGATGATTCTGGGACAGCTGCAGCTGGCACGGACCTCAGGCTGCTTCTATTCATGGCAGAAAGTGGTAGGCAACCAGTGGGTACAGGCAGATCACATGGTGAGAGAGGAAGCAAGAGGAGGTGCCAGGGTGTTTTTAAGCAATGAGCTCTTGCGGGAGCTAGTAGAGGGAGAACTCACTCATTACTCCTCCCCCCTCCGCAGGGAGAGCATTAATTCATTCATGAGGGATCCACCCCCATGACTCAATCAGCGAGCTCTTGCGGGAGCTAGTAGAGGGAGAACTCACTCATTACTCCCCCCCCCTCCGCAGGGAGAGCATTAATTCATTCATGAGGGATCCACCCCCATGACTCAATCAGTTTCCAACACTGCCACGTTGGGGACCAAATTTCCACATGAGTTTTGGAGGGGACAACATATCCAAACTCCATCATAAGACTTAGCCAATAACTTTGAAAAGAAAGGTTTAGATCTTGCACAAAGACTACATAATTATTTTGACTTTAAACTGTGAAACGGAGCCATTTTCTTAGCCAGCGAATACAATAGATTAATGGTGGTGCCCTCTTCAGATTAAAGTATTAACTCTAACATGTCACCAATTGCCCCTATAATTGTAGCTGCAATATTGACATTGAGGATATTTTTGATATTCTACAGGTGACATATAATGATGGAACTCTGTCTCACTCTTTCTCATTACAATGATTCTGACATTTGACATGAATTATAGACGTTATAACACTAGATGCCTGGAGGCTTAAACTTGGAGATGTAAGCACTTACAATTTTTACATGGGCAAGACATTTTACCTATAACTAACTGCAGAATTGAGTTTGAGTATTTTATAATAACAAGATATGATCCAGTTAAAGCCAAAAATTCTATATCTGAGAGTGTGCTTTTTACTGATGTGGAATTTTAAATCTACATAAGTGAGAAACAGGCACACAAAACATCCTTTCATGAGCACTTTTGAGTGGGAAGAAATGCCAGCTACATTATTGTTATTATTATTATAGAGATCTGGTAATCTTATAAGATTTAGGCATAGAAATATGGTTTGCAAGTTTTAGATACACTCTGCGTTCTAGGGTTAAATTTTCCTTAACCATTTTATGTCAGTTATAAGGTGTTTTCCAATTTCAACTCTTCATTTTTAAAATACTATGTAAACAATGTAAAAAGGATTGTAAGTTAAATTATGCTAGGTATTTTAGTGGTGGTGGTGGTGGGGTGTACAACAGCTTAAACATACATATCTTTATGAACTTCTCAAAAGCTAACTGCTTCCATCGAGGGGGGTCCTAGTGCAAGGGTCCTAGTTCAAAATCCTAGTTCAGTGGATCTTGAGGGATCCACTGGCCTCTCTCATGCATGTTTGCAGTGAAGCTGCAGTTATCTCTGGGAATTTTTCTTTGAGGACTGAGTGACTAAAGGTCTTTGAATGTCCACTCACAAGCCTCAGAGGGGCAAGGTCTTTTCTCCACCTGTGCTTTACATCTGAGGTAAGACCCTGTTTGCTGTGCCCTTTTCTAGTTCCAGTTTATCTGCTGTACTCTTGCTGCACCAAAGTATTTCTCCTGGAGACTTTTGAGACTATGTAGAATTTGGCTGTACCTTAGAGTCACCTGAGGAGCTTTAAAAACCTTGGTGCCCTGGGATTACACCAGATCAATTATATTAAAAATATTTAGGGTGGAACTCAGGCACCTTGTACAATCAAGCTGGGAATAAATGAAGTAGCAAAAACAACCCATTCGTTAACTAGAGTTTCCAGTTCTCAGTGAGCTTTCATAGTTTATCTGGATCATCTAAAATATTATGCTTGTTATGTGTTCTCTCTGCCACTTAGAGTCTGTATGAACTTGACAATTCATCTTTCCATTCAGAACAACAGTTTCCTGCTCTAGGAGCTTGAGATGATACCATGTTCCCCTCAGGATGACTTTGGTAATTGACTTAATGTGCATGTAGCACAAATGACACTATCCAGAACATACTAATCACTGATGAATAGAAGCTAGTAAATTAATTTCTATTCATCTGCAATAGTTCTAGTTCAGCCTTGGTAAAATTGAGCAAATGGTCACTCAAATCATTTTCCATCTTCTGTTGTTCACATGTTAAATCCAGGTTGAGAAATACTACTATTTCAGATAATTTTTCAAGCTTTGAAACCAAAAAGACTAGATTTACACTTGACCGACCCATGTACTAGCTGTGAGTCCTTGGAAAAGTCACTTAACCTTTCTGAGGCTCAGTTAGTTCTTCTATAAATTGGAGATAATAAGATTCTCAGGGTTGTAAGAAATAAATGTGTAAGTGTTTAATGTAGTACATGACATGTCACAAGTTCTTATGACATGTTAGCTATTATTTTATGATAACTATTATTGTTTGTATACTTTTAGAATATTTTACAAATTCAATTAATGAAACTAGTGGTATAGTACTGAAAGAAGATTTGGCAGAAGAATAGAAGTATGAAAAAAGTACAAGTTGTAGCTTTTGTCTTTTTTATTTGACACTCAATTGTTGATTTTCCTATAATTTTGATGAGTAAGGATGGTTTGAATTATGAGACTAACTGTTAGACAAAAAGAAATATTTAATAATGTCATAGCTGGTGAGGAATACACATTATTTAAGAAATGAATTCAAACCATAATAACAGTGAGTTCATAACCCTGAAATACTGAATTTGTAGAACTGACATGTACGAAGCCATCAAAATAGAGATATGAAGAGTTATTTTTAATTTTTTATACTTACTAAGACATTTTCCTTTTGAATAGTTCACAAGACTAAAGCTTCCTCTTTTCCATTGAAACTCAGTATAGGTATTTTTAACATCAAAAAGTAGATTACAAACTATTAAGACCTTTTCTAATTAAGTCAAGATTGATTTCTTTTCATATATATAGTTTTTATTGTTTATTATGTTGAGTTACTTACAAGTGTTTTTGACTTTGTAAATAACAGATTTGTTGAATTTGCCAAATATTCATTGCATAATGCATTATTTCCAAATTTGTAAATCAAATGTGATAACTTCTCAGTCATTTTTGGAAATTTAATTGTCTTGATTTGTCACAAGATTGAATAAAATGTTTCCTGTTACAGTGCTGAGATCTAAGAGTTATATAGTTCTGAAAAGTTCTATTAATTATCCTTAAGTAATGAGGTGTGTAAATTTGTAATAAACCAGGTCTGGGATCTCATTAGTGGTGACCAGGTGTACAAAACTCTGAAAGTGGCACAAAGGCCCTGGATTTCTCAAGTGACTAACCTGAGACTGGTGAGTTTCATGCTCAGCACTTCTCTTGTACCTTCATTATTTACTTACAGCTTTTAATTCATTTTTTTCTTTTTTCTTTTTATTTTGACATAATTTCAGACTTACCGAAAAGGTAAAAGAATAGTGCAAAGAAATCTTCTATGACCTTTATTCAAATTCTCCAAATGTTAATACCACTTTGCTTTTCTTTCTCCTTCCTGTTTCTTTGTTCTTCTCTCTCTCTCCCTGCTCTCCATATATGTGCATGTGTGTGTGTCTGTGTGTATACATATTTGAGGAAATATAGCTACAAACAAAATCTCTTCCCAACCCAAAAAAGTCTCCACAAAGGTAGAAAAGAACTAAAAGTTTATTATTAAATAAGCATTAATCTGGAGCGTGATGCATATCACGGGCAATTTGCTAAGAGAGTGCCTAGACAGAAAGAATCTCATATTTTTATATTGCCCAGCAGATACAAACATTTACAACCTGGAACTAGAGGCACACCCAAGTTAGGCTCCAATCCTCCAGCAGAAACTGGGAGACAGCTGCTATCTTTTTAGACAATTACATTTTCAAGGAGATGTTTCCTAGTTCTTTGTGAAAGACATTCCTGGATCTTAAAGCTGTCAAGAAAGGTTTATATAGCTCTGAAAAGTCTTACATGCATTTCAAAGAGACAAAGTTTACAATTACTAGTTTTCTAAAGTACTTGCTTTAAGAAAAGTGAGGGGAGAGGTCTCTTCTCTTATTTTCAACAGAAATAAGCCTCTTATTTTTAAATTGTGTTTGCCCTCACAACACATACACACACACACAAACACATATGTGCACACACACATTACATACATATTATAACTTTTATTCTGAACTATGTGAGAGTAAGTTTAGACATTTATGATATATTTACTAATTTGTTTAATCCTAAAATATGCAGAAAATTGTTTGAGAATTGTTAACGTACACCACTCTAAACAAACGAGGCTACTAACTACAGTTCAATATTTGTTTACAATTCTATAAATATTATGTTTAAAAGTTAGTTTCTTTTTCTCTCTCCAGTGAAGTTGTATTATTGAAATGAAATTTTGGTTAATTTGTTTACGTGTTTTTAGACTTTTATCCAGCCTAGTTAATTTTTCAAAATTAATTTTCTTGAGTATGCGAAACATCAACATGGTTCCAAAAGTCAGAACTGCGGGAAAGGTATATTTAGAGGAGTGTCGTTTGTCCCCTCCCCACATTTCTGTTCTCACCCACTCCTCTAGGTGACCAATCTCATCAGTCTCTAGTTTTTTTCTTATGTTTCTTTTTACAAAAATAAGCAAATATATGTATATTTTACTATTTCCTCTTGTTTCTTACAAAAAGGTAGCCTTCTCTTACTGACTTTGCTTTTCCACTTAACACAGTGTATCCCAGACATCATTCTATGTTGGTTCAGAGAACCTCTCATTCTTTGTTTTACAGATATATACTTCTGTAGTCCTTGTGTGGCTATACCACTATTTTCTCAACCTCTCACCAATGTGAGGTCATATAGGAAATTATACACAATTACAAATAATGCTGCAATGAATGACGCTCATATATATATTTGTATTGTTGGGTGTGTATTTAGGGTAAACGCCTAGAAATAGGATTGTTGGGTTAAAAGGTAAACACATAGGTAGTTAAGTTAGATATTGCCAAATTCCCTTCCGTACACGCTGTACCAATTTGAATTCTCACCAGCAGTGTATGAGAATACTTGTTTCCCTATGGCTTCCCCCAAATTTGCACTTTTATTTTTTATTTTGTTTCTAAACTGACACATAATTGTACATATTTATGGGGTACAATGTGTTACTTTGATACATGTATACATTGTGTGATGATTAAATCATGCTATTTAGCATATCCATCACCTGAAACATTTATCATTTCTTTGTGGTGAGAACAGTTAGAATCCTCTCTTCTAGTTATTTTGAAATATATAAAATTATATTTTTTTACTGTAGTCATCCTCCTGCACTATAGGATACCAGAGCTTTTTCCTCCCATGTAACTGTAATTTTGTACTTGTTGATCAATCTCTCTCCATCATCCCCTACCCACCCCCCACCCCAATGCACGTGGCACCCCTCTCATTCCATTGGGGGAGCCCAGGGGGCTTCCAGCAGTGGCTTGGTGGTTGTCGCAGGGCTGGATGCTGACGTGGAGGGGGTGTGTTGCTGATGCTCTCGGTGTCCGCCTACCTCGGTTCGGGAGCCTGGGATGCTTCCGGAGGTGGCCTGGTGGTCATCATTGGGGTTGGATGCGGACGTGGGGGGGATGGGTCATGGCCGGGGCCCTTGGCCACCTACTGCCCTGGATTGGGGGCCTAGGGCACTTTTAGCAGGGGCCTGGTGGTCGTCACTGGGTGGATGCAGATGTTGCAGGGGGTGTGACTGAGGGCCTCATCCCCCGACTGCTCTGGCTGGGTGGCCTGGGTGCTTCCAGAGGCAGCTCAGTGGTTGTTGCTGAGCTGGATGCAGATTTTGGGGGTGTGTGTGACTGAAGCCTTCTGCCTCTCACTGTCCTAGCTCAGGGATCTGGGATGCTTCTGGCAATGGTCTGGTGGTCATTGCTGGACTGGATGTGGATGTCAGGGGTCATAGCTGAGGCCCCTTTCAGCAGACTGCACACCCTGCAGTTCTATATTCCTGACCAGTCTCCACTGAGTAGTCCTGTGCTGATCGGAGGGCAGATCAACTGTCCATGCTGTGCCCCAGTATTCTCCTAGTGGACCCATCTGTCCCAATCCTGCACTCCAAACACCAGCCATGGGACAGGGCCATGCACCCATCCCTTGCGGTGACTCGCTGGCCTCTGAGTGGCTCCTTTTTTCAGTCATCTGTGGCCCCTTGCTGCTATGTGGGCCCACAGGAACCCCGTTAGTAGTCTTGCTGGGCTGGGGACCACCAAGGTCCTCTTCTCCTCTGTGGTCTCCAAGCAACTTCACACAAAGGACACAGCTGTGGCTTTTGCCAGCTCTTGCTCCATGTATTCACTAGGGCCAGCCTTGAAGTGGCTGGGGCTCAGAATGGTGGGAGTGATCCTTTCTTTCTCTCATTGTGGCTTCTCCTGCCTTCATGAACTCTGTAGGTCTCTCCTCTTCTTCCCCTGAGCTAAGGTGGCCCCATCTTGGCAGTTGTTGCTTTTTAATAGCTGTAAATCTGTTGACTGTGGGAGAGGGTGATGCTGGTTACAGTCTATTCTGCCATCTTGAGTGGAAGCCCTCTGCATTCCTTTGATTATTAGTGATGCTGAGCATTTTTTTCATATACTTGTCGGCCATGAAATTTGCACTTTTAAATTTTGCCAATCCGATCAGTGAGAAATGCTATACCAGTCTTGTTATAAAGATAACATATCTTTTCATAAATCTGAGGGCCATGTTTATATTTTTTGGGGAAAATTGTCTATTCATGTCTTTGGTCCATTTTTTATTGTGATTTTGTATTTTTCTCTCAATTTTTAAGTTTAAAAAAATATATTAGGGATATTAGCCCTTTATCAAGATATATATATATATATATATAGCAAACAGTTTTTCTCAGCTTGTCAGTTGTTGTTAGACTCTGCTAATGGTATGTCTTTACTAAAAAACATTTAAAAAATTATTTTTATGTAGTCAAAATTTATATTTATGTTATGACTTTTTCACTGAATTGTATTGTGGTACATAATAGGGATACAACAAATACCCATGAATTAAACAGAATAAAATTGACATAAAAATAGTAAAAGGGAAACTTTTGTTGGAAAGGTAGTTTCAATTTTTACTTCTCTGGTATGATATTATAGGCATTCAAAGTGTTTTTAGACACTAAATGACTAAAACTGTACGTAAATATAACTTGATATGTAATGAATGAAATATGTATAACCAATTTACCAACAATTGTCCATTGTTTTTCACTTAAAAACAGTTAAACCACTGGCTGTTTTTAGACACTAAATGACTAAAACTGTACGTAAATATAACTTGATATGTAATGAATGAAATACGTATAACCAATTTACCAACAATTGTCCATTGTTTTTCACTTAAAAACAGTTAAACCACTGGCCCATGCTTTTGTTATACCACTTTTTACTTGAATAGTATCTCATTTTCTATATGTGGTGTCTTTTTTGAGTTTGCTAATAATTTTTTCTTTTGTGAACTTTTGTACTCTACAGATGTTTAAATTTTGCTTGGAAATCCATTCTTAGTTCCTCAGAATATTGTCAAGACTACCTTAGGAAAGGCCACCAATTGTGTTTTTGATATGTTGTTTGAACATTATATATTCTTAGCCCTCTCATAGGTTGCAGAATTAATGGAAGGGCCAAGTAAATGTCCTAGATTTCAGGTTCCACGGTAGCAGTTGCTGGTGAAGGCTGGGATGACTGGCAAAGATCATCGTTTGTGTCCAGAATCTGGACTGCTTTAATTTATGGGTCATTTCCTAGGTCAAGCTTTGTTTTCAGACTGCAGAATTGGCTCTAAGATCTGAAAGCTTCATCTTCAATTCCCAAATGTTTTTACTGAGATTATGTACTTGTGCAAGCTCTTTTTCTTGTACAATCATCTAAATTAAAAAAATATAGCTAATCTTTGACATACTCTTTATCTTCATTATCTCATTTTAATTCTTCCCATAATCCTATAAAGTGTGCTTATTTTCCAAGGATCAGAGAGGTCACACAGTCATTAAGAGTCAAAACAGGAATTTAAGTAGAACTGTTAGCTGGGAGTAAAGATTTTTAACCAGTGGCTATACCACTGAGTAGTCTTACAAACCTGCAGTTGTAGTTTGGGAATAGAAACATGCTCGAGTGAAGCAGCAATAAGAACCATGTTAGCTGAAGGTGAGCCTTTGTTTAAAAATCACATTTTCAACTACAGGAAGTTATTCAGGGATGAAAAGGCAGTAAACTTCAGTCTTATGTGTATGAACAATGGAGGTAAACCAGACTTAGGGAGTAAAAGCCAAACCAAGAAGATCTCAAAAGAACACATTCATGCAAAGCTTTTTGACAGCACTGAATGGAACCCAATGCACAGGTCTTGTTTCTTCTCTTCACGCTGTGCTCATGTTAATCAAATGCAATATGTATCTGAATTAGGCTTTGTATTTACAGACAAATCATAAAAAATCAAAGTGCAAATATTACAAGAGTAAAATTATAAACCTCAGGAATAATTTTATTAGCAAATAAATGGCAACTGCGTGACAATAATATCACAGTAAAAAAAATGTGCTACTGAATCATTCTCCATGACTGATTCTGCTGCTCTTCAGTGGAGCTGAAATCAGAATGGGCTATTTTAATCATTCACATGGCTGCCTTCCCAGGCACGTCAAGTGCCCTCAAATGTTGAATTCATCTGTCCAAATCTCTTTTGCAGTAGCTGTTCATTTTAGGCCTTATAAGCTAACAAAGCTGTGCCTATCACAAAATGTGAATGGATGCTCCTTTTTCTTTCTTTTTATCTTTTTTCCCTCATTACAGCTGTTGTCTCTAGACTCTCCCAGGCATTCAGGATATCTATCACACTGATTCACCTCTCTGTGTAAGCTGGTTTCACACATGAAAATGCAAAAGGCTGTGTTTAAAATATTGTAACTGGATTGAATTTACAGTACCTGCTAAATACTTTCATTAAAGATAAGTATACAATCTGTCTTAAATCTCCCTCATTCCCCGCCCCCCCAAATTCCCTAATCTTCTTTGTTTTTTTCTTAGAACAATACAAACTGCTCCTGAAACACAACAGGTAGGAGAAAAATTCAGTCTTACTTCTACAGAATGAAATTAAATAGTGAATTTTTTGTAGTGGATTTTACACCCACATAGGTCACCATAAGCCACCTCTTTTGGGTGTTTAACTCTCCATTGTCATTGTTTTTAAGATTCTTTATCATGTCAAAAATGGTAAAAGGTTTGTGTAAGAAAATTCAGCAGCTACTTATTTTCAGGTATAGTAGGAATTCTGAGTTATCTAAACATAAATACCAAAAATTTATGTAGCTGAGAGTCAAGTAACATAAGTACAGATTCTCTTAATATCAACAAATATTTAGTAAGAACCTATTTAGTACATAATAGCATAATGATTTATATTTACTGTACACAGATGTATGTTAGTTAAGAATAATTTTAGAGGGCCGGCCCGGTGGTGCACTGGAGAGTACACTGCTTGGGAGCGCGGTGGCGCTCCCACTGAGGGTTCGGATCCCATGTGGAGACTGGTTCCCACTCACTGGCTGAGCGCGGTGCGGGCACAACACTGAGGGTTGCGATCCCGTTACCAGTCAGTAAAAAAGACAAAAAAAGGAAAAAAAAAAAAAAAAGAATAATTTTAGAAACACACAAGCTATTCTTGGAAGAGATACCCCATCTTGTTTTAGGTAAGCAGAAGATACAAATTTCTCCTTTATCCCTACAATTGAAAACTAGGCAGACAGATTTCCATGAGGTTAGGGTTTAGTTAGTGAACAAAACATTAATATGGGAGGCCAAAAGTTAGAAAAAAATTTAAACCAAATTAAATTGAGTTAGTTATTTCTGGTCTTCATTTGAATTTAGATGGGATCTTATTAGCCACTTTATCAACTCTTCCCTTTATTATTTTTAGTCATTTGTTCCTTTTGAGTTCCTAGAGTTGTAGGCAGCAGTCCATTAGGGTTTAATAATGATCAGTTTAGTTTCTTCCATGACTCATTTTGTCACATTCATACAATGTCAGCTGTTGATATAGAGAAAAGTATATGATTGTTTCCAACTCCTAACCCCCAAGCCCTATAATCAGTATCAAAACTGTGCATTATTAGGCATTGTGAAATTCACCTTCAATCCCTTTTGGAAAGCAATTTTATTTAGTTCATTTTATGAAGAAAATGGAACTTTAAACGAATATCTGAGACATTTAAAAATGTTTGATGTTATTCACTTTTCTGAAACTCATATTTACCAAGATTTTATGTATACTACATATAAAATATAAATATATAAAATGAATATAGTTATATGTAAATTTATATAAATATATGTTTATATATAACCTTATGTATTTTTATAAAATTAATTATAATATTTTAATTAATTATTTTTATAGGATTTTTTTGCAAATGCTTATAGAGAGAATTTTCTCAAATACAATTTTGTCAAATTTTCTCAATTTTTCTCAAATTTTCTCAAAATGCAACTCAAATAGAGAACACAAATTTAATTGTCTGATTCTCTGTTGCTTCTAAACTACTTCATGAGTCCTCAACCTTTAGAGTGGAGTTGGGGGCAGAGGGGACATTATAGTCCAAAATAGAAAACTCAATCAAGTTTCTTTAGTACAAATGTCAATCTTTCAGATTTTTGGAGTTGTTCTTTTCACTTCTCCAAGATTGACATGTGTATTTGAAAAAGGGTTTGGTTTACAGCGACTCTTTGCTTGGGAGAGGGTTTTTTTTGATCCATTTACTGCTCTCTTGTGTTTTCCTTCATTTCTATTTAGAATTAGTAGTTGGATTGGTCTGATCCTGTATTGGTGGCTACTGATATATCATTTGTTCCACATGAGTGCTGGGGAGAGATGTGCAAATGCTGAAATGGAATTGGTCTCATCTGAGTGCTGTGGATGGCTGTGATGAGATACAACCGCATCTGAGTGCTAGGGATAGGGGTGTCGGTGCTGAGAAGCAACTAGTTCTACCTAAGTTGCTGAAGTCTGTGTCTCTGGCCATTTCCTACAATCTCAAAGTTCCCGCCCCACCTACATCTAGACCACCAGCCTTCTCAGATACTCCGGGTCTCCACGATGGGACATGTGAAGACCTGTGGCTTGTTTATGTGTGATGCAGAGGCTTCAAGGAGAAGTGCTGATTCAGCCTCCTTTAGACAGAAGTGGACTAACACTGCATGCCACACTGTCAGTGACCCTATAGACAAGGAATAGTCTGAAGTGTGCCACAGGTGCAATGTCCTCACTTCCCATCCCCATACTAATCTAGATATTTTTCAAGTGTCCCCATTAACCTGGGGAGACTGGCATCTTACCCATTCCATCTCCTTCCTCTTTTCTCTCCTGTTTACTTCTTCTCACCACCCACCAAAAATGGAAGGGGAAACTTTA
>NW_007745204.1:12864-15129 GCF_000696425.1 Galeopterus variegatus
AGGCTTGTCTATGAATTAAATTGTTTTAAGAAAAACACACAAATAGCTGGTTACAGTGATTTTCTCAGGAAAGGGGAATTGGGAAGCTGGTGTGAGAGAAAGATGACTCATTGTACATTCGTTAGTAGACAGTCCTTCATCTGTTTCATGGCCTTTGTGTCTTTTTCAAGCTTTCTTTAGTGTGCTGTGCTCATTTTTCCTTGGAATGGAAGGAGCACTGAGATTTGGCCTTTTCTTATTGACTTTCTAGAGTTTTAACATGTTATAAACTTGTCTCTAATATGAAGTTTTTAATTAAAACAGTACACAGAAATATATGTGATGAATAGTAAATGACCTCCTTCCTGTTTCTAGCCAGCCAGCCTTACCCTCCCCAGGTAACCACTGTTGATGGTTTTTTGTTTGTCTTTGTCATTCTGGCCAAAGATTATCTAAACATGGTATCCATGTATTTGTTGACTGACAGATATATATTTCACCTCGTTTTGTAGCCATATGGGATTCTATAATACACAATTTTCTTTCCCTTTAACATGTTGAGGATCTCATTCTATATGAACACATGAATCTACCTTCTTTTCAATGGTTACACAGTATTTTGTTGTGCGAATGAATCATAAGTCCTCTACAAAGGCCATTCAAGTTGTTTTTGCTTTTGAGTTTATTTTTTCATTTTTTTCCTTATAATAACTAAATGAGGGTTAAGAGAATTTAGGAAATCCCGTCT
Organism: Galeopterus variegatus; assembly: GCF_000696425.1. Taxonomy (NCBI): domain Eukaryota; kingdom Metazoa; phylum Chordata; class Mammalia; order Dermoptera; family Cynocephalidae; genus Galeopterus; species Galeopterus variegatus. The sequence continues at coordinate 13,592 of NW_007745204.1, forward strand.
TTCTCCACAAATCTTGGGTTTCAAGTTGAGTGTCTTACGGCAAAAGTCTGCTTTAAATATCAAAATATCATTCACTCTTTACATTTGCATTTTTTTCCCGTAATAACTAAACCTGCACTTTAGCCTGTCATCTAATTACCTATGGGAGATATCTATGCAATTGAAAGTGTACAGGAAGAATTTAATGTTATTTCCTTCGGTTATAGCCATTAACCAATTCCAGTGAAAACAGAGCACCATAGCCAGGACATGGTAGCTGCTCAAACACATTCATTGAAGGAACAAAAGAACTAGAAAATTTATTTATCCCTAAGAGATCTAATGGAACATGTTCTTGTTACAGGCCTGGTGGGTTACAACAATTGTTCTGCTATTAAGGCAAGTGCTACTCAAAGCAACACTCATATCTTCCTGTTTTCCAATTAAATAATTCTTATATTTCTTTATGGGTAAAAGTTCTTCACAAAATTTGAAATTGATCAAACTTTTCACAGCTGATAACTAATGGTACTTTTGTAGATAATTTTTAAATCATCTCTCATCTATGGCAATCAAATAATAGTTTTAATTGAAAATTGCTGCTGTTCCTAATTTTTCTTTTCCTTTGCAGAGACCCATTTTGAGAATTTCGGAGGTGACCTTTTACTGAATTATATAATAGGAAAGGATACATCTTTGCTGAAAATAGATTTCTATTCCCGGAGATAGTCATTCATATCTACTCCAAGAACTAATTGTTCACTGAAAGATATTAGCTAAAACTACATCTGATTGCATAGACTTGATTATGATATGTAAAATATAACAAAGAACCTATTAAAGTCATCAACTTTTTCAAGGGATATGAATAAGAAAGCCTTATCAAAAGTCTGTATTGAATGTGAAAGATTATTTTAACATGTTGGGTATAGCAGGCTTTTAAAAATGGCTTAAAGTGCTTCTAGTTTAACATAATTCAACCTTAAACCACCTTATCCCAGTTAAATTTCCAAAACAAAGTGTCAGATACAAGGGATGATGTGTTTAACTCAGCTCAGTGTAACTCATAGAAAATCATCACGATACTTAAGCAAATCTTTATACTGAAAGGTTTGTGCAGATTATCAAGGATATCTTGAGCCAAATGTCAGGAAAAAAATGAAAAATAAAGTTTTTGAATTTGATATTGTTCAACATGCCACACTATAGTTAACACTAATAGTAATGCTGAATTTTTAAGAAAAATGTTTTATATTCAAACTTAACTGAAGACTTAAATACATAAACCAGAATATATTATAGATGATAATCTATTTTGTATTTTCATGTTAATTTCTTCTAAAATGATCATCAGGGTAATTAGCATCCACCCCTAAAATGTTAACTATTTACTGCATTCTGTAGAGAAAGACAGATATTTGCTACTAAATTAAGATGAAGTGTCTTAGGTTATCAAAAGTAAAATAAGGTCCAGAGGGAAAATGGCCTAATGTGGCATTGCTATTTTCATATACAAGAAGAAATATTTCCTTAAAAGCATCTAATGTCAGATCAAAAGA
>NW_007745205.1:0-896 GCF_000696425.1 Galeopterus variegatus
ATTTATAAGAAAGTTGGGAAATGTTCTTAACTTTCATTAGATATTTGTTCATTTTAATAAATTATTGCCAATTATTTATGTCATAATTATATGTGCTTGTGTCTGGTGGGTCCTTACTTTTTAGATATACATACTAAGATACAAAAAATAGGGCATGATATTTGGAATTTCCTTAAAAGTAATGCAGAGGAGAAATGGAGGTATTGGTTATAACACAGCTAAAATAATATTACCATCAACTGGTAATTATTGCAGTTTACTGATGGACAGATTTATATTTATTATGTTAATATTTCTATTTTTATATCTGAAATTTTCCGTATTACAAAGTTTAAAATAATTTAATTATTTTTATTTTTTCATCTTTAATTATTTTTACTTATACATGTTTATGGGGTACAGATTTGACTTTCTTACCTCTAGTAACTATGGTCTCTTCTGAAAGTTCAATGTATTATTATTTTTTATTAAGCTCTTTTTTTCTATCTTAGCTCCCACTTATGAGTGAGGATATGTGGTATTTCTCTTTCTGTGCCTGGCTGATTTCACTTAATATAATTTTCTCCAAGTTCATCCATGTTGCTTCAAATGGAAGAATTTCATTCTTTTTTATGGCTGAGTAGTATTCCATTGTGTAGATATACAATATTTTCCTTATTCAGTCAGCTATTGATGGACATTGTTGGGGAAAAAGAATAATTTAATCAGGCTCCCCTTGTCTCGGAGCCACTTCAGGGTGGTTTGGTAACACTGTGTGTGTAGGTGGAGTACGTGCGCCTGCAAGGCGGCACCACTTTGGCTGGTGTTTTACTGCCTTGGGCGCTCACCCTGTGCAGTAATGTTTTTCCAGACCTGCATCTTCCAAGGACCACCTGGCTGGTTGCCTAGCTTATAGA
>NW_007745205.1:5992-6969 GCF_000696425.1 Galeopterus variegatus
AGTCCAGGTCAGCCAATACTTTGATTTCAGCCTTCTAAGTCATGAATCAGAGAAAATGATAGAATAAACCCAGACTTCTAACCTATGAAACTATAAAAATTTATATATATATATATATATGTATATATGTTTTATGTGTGTTCTTATTATACATGTTTGGCTAAGACAATAACTTTGTTTTAATTTGTTAAAATAGCAAAAGAAATCTAATGCAGTCACATAAAACTGTGGTGAGATAGGAAATGGTACTTCTTTGGGAAGATTGTGATTTTGAAAACAACATATGCAAAATTGGATATGTTGTTTTCATAAATGTACTGAATCATTGGAAAAGTTTCTAGACTTGATAGGATTAAAAAAGTGAGGAGTTTATTTAAAGTGGCAATGCATTCAACTTCAACACTATGTTCTCTGATTTAGTAGATCCGATTTTGCACTGGATGTTTGAGGCAGAATAGGATATTGTGTGAATCCTGTGGGAAGCTCAGACACAAGACTCATAAAAATAGTTCCCTAAGGTTTTATTCTAAAGCTATGCTCTTTTTTGGCAAGTAATTATTCTTTAGTTGAGACATAATTCATGGATTGCTAGCCTTGGTGGAGAATGAATATCTAAACATCAGGAAACAGGCAGCTGTGTGAATTGAATTGTCTGTTATGAAACACACACTATCTAATATACCTGGCAAAAAAACAAAATATAACCATTGCTTACAAATCAAGAGTAGGTGTAGAGTACTACAAACTAAGTTCTGGGTATCTGAGTTGCACAAATACCTTACTTACTTTCCCAGTACACTTACTCCTGCTAGGATGCCACTTCTCTCGTAACTAACATTTACATACTCCTAAATATGACTAATTGACTAAATATTGAGGCCAATTTATATAAGAATGTGTAAAATGCAGCACAAGACTGCAGTGATTGCCATACCTTTTGGCTTTACCCTGGAAAGGCACTGGAGGACAGTAGAAAA
>NW_007745205.1:9094-13227 GCF_000696425.1 Galeopterus variegatus
AGTAAACCACACCCAAGCACATTTTAGTTAGAGATACGGAAAACCAAATAAGGACAAAATTAAAAAAAAAAAAAAAAGTCATAGAAAAGAAGAGACACATTTCATGTAGAAAAGATCAGCAAACATGACAGCTCACTTCCTTTAGGCCTCATGGAGTCCAGAAGACAATAGAATAATATGTTTAGGAGGTGAAAGTATGAACAAAAACCACCCCTCTTGGATTCCACACATACTTTTTTATTTGCTCTCTTGGGTTTTAGTTGAAAATTTTATATGATTAAAGTTTATTGCTTCTCTCTGAGTATAAAATTATACTTTAGAAAAACATTTTAGTGATTTTACCTACAGTCTCTGATGTCCACTCTTACCCAAAATAAGTTCTTTTTCAAATAATACTGAACTGCTTCAAGTATAGCATATGTTTTCTTAGAGTATTGCCAATCTCTCACTCCCATCCTTATGACATTTTTGTTATTCGATTTACCGTTGCATATAGTATAGTCTTCAGTTTGAGCTATACATGACTTCCTTTCAAAAAGTTAAGTATGAGCAGAGGAATAGCAGAGTAACATTACAGTGAAGAGTCTGATAAGCATACCTTAGTCTGGTGATTAAAACTACATCAACAGTGACGAATCGTGTTAACAATAGGTATCATTGTTATGATACGATGAAAACGGCATGTTGCACGTGCGGTCTTTCTCCCCAAACCCATAGCCCCAGTCTAATCATGAGAAAACGTCAGAAAAATCCACACCAAGAAATTTTAAATAAAACATCTCAAAAGAGTAAAGGTCATTAGAAACAAGGAAAGTCTGAGAAACAGTTGCAGCCAAGAGGAATCTAGGGAAACATGAGGACTAAAGGTAGTGTGGAATCTTGGATGGGATCCTGGAATGAATAAAGTGTGAGCTTTAATAAATAATAACTTATTAGTATTAGTTCATCAGTTGTAACAAATATATTATCTAATGTTAGACTTTAGTAATAGGGGAAACTGGATGGGTGGTTTATAGAAATGTTTTGTTGTATCTCAACAAATTTTCTGAAATGTTAAACTGTCCTAAAACAAAAATAGTTGTTCAAAAAGTAATTACCTTCTATGCCTACAATTTGTTTATTTTATTATAAATAATATACAGTACTTTTTTTTAAAAGCATGGTATTAAAATAATTGTCTTCTCCTGTGGATGAAATTCAAATGAGCTTATTTTTATTTAATTCAGCAATTGTGACTGTACTTGTTAAACTGACTTTTTGCACCATGCAATTAAATGATCTTAGAACAATAATAATGCAAAGTCTTACAGATCTTCATGTCTGCAGGAGCTGTGATACTCTAGTTCTTATTTCTCTGTACAGCTGTTAACATGATTCTATTATCATTGGAAAGCTCTTTTGACAGCTAACTGATATTTTTTTCTTCTTCTCTTGCCATAATTAATACAAATTCTCAACTTTTCCCTCACCTTTCTTTATATGTAGCTTTTTATCATAGATAAGCTGTATCATTTACATAAGTGAATTCCTAAAAATGTCTTAGTAAAATCAATATGTTCTATAAATCTTATGAAGGATAGAGAACCAGTTTATTATTAACCACATCTCTCAATTTTCTCCACTATGCACACTTTTAATCAAATTCATTGAACAGCTAGGAAATTCATTTTATTTCTATCATTCCTCAAAAAATTAAAGTAAATAATAAAGTTCAGGTAATTTCTCTGAAACAAAGAAAATATATATTTCTATAAATACACATGGAATTTATAAAAATGTATATTATTCCTTTATGTTTTAAGTTGGTTTGAGCAAATGTGGTAATGATTACTAGTCCCATGAGGCCAGACAAAGGCAGTATCAGTTGGAGTTGATACGACCTGGAAAACATGTTATGAATATCAGTGGAATTAGAATTGGTTTTGAGGAATTTGTGTGGGAAAAGACATACTGTATTAGATAAATATCAAGGACAAAATAATAAACAATATACATGGTCTCAACTATTCTAAGCTAGTGTTTGATACAAACAAATAAATACTTACAGTATGGAAAAGAGTTAGGAATGTATAGAAGATGGGCACCTAAGTCAGATTTAAGGTGGTAAGTTTGCAATATTTTTTATGAAACAATTTAAGCTTATGATGAGGCTTAAAGAATTAGCAGAAATTAACTAAACAATGGAAGAAAAGAGCATTCCAAATATAATAGAATCACATGTGTATGATTTTTATGTCTGGAAGTGAGTTTATGTCTTTATCAGTAAATCCAAGTAAGTCAGTAGATGGTGGGCTGAGGTGTGGTGGGTGGTGAGTTGAGCACAAAGGCTGACATGAGCTATATTATACGAAGCTTTGTAAACCAGGGTAGGGCATTCATCATGAGACACAGAGAGGGTAATTGAAGTTTCTAAGCATAGAGAAGGCAAAGAGATTAGTCAGGATTTTATAGAAATCTTGGTTAAACAATGAATGCCCTGTAGCACCTGTGTACACCTACTGACTGACCAACAGTGGAACAGCTTTTTCTCCCCACAGTCTGCCTCTCCAGAGCCACTGGGTCCTGAAGAGACCTTATAGGCTTGCTCTAGGCTCAAAAGTTGACCCAGTGGCCCTCTACAGAGCTGTCAGGCCCTGTTGTACCAGTGTACACTTGCTCCCAGACCTACAGAGGGTTGGGCAAGGGCTTTGACTCTCCAGTCAAATACAAAGCAAGGGCAAAGGTATGTGTAAGAATTTGCACAGAGTTTAGAGTATATTATAAAATCTAATTGGTAGTACTTGATGATTGGTGAGGTATGAGGTTGAGGGAGAAAGATAAATTGAGTAGGTCTCAATATAAACTTCCAGATGTTTTGTTTAATAAATTTATCGGCTGATAATGTCATATACTGAGACATAAAACACAGGAAGAGATACGAGATTTGGGTGGAAAACAGAGCGTCCCATTGTGGACATGTTCTTTCTAAGACATTCACATTGTAGTAGCAAGTAGGTGACTGAGTCAATAGGACTGTTTCTTAAAACAGCAAGTAAAGCTCACCTTACAGTTTGCAAATCATTCTTCAAGTGATGACACGTGAAGTCACCAGAGTAAGTGATATTGCCTATTGCTATATGTGGAATGGAAAAGGTAGAGGCACACATCTACTTTCTGTAAACATCAACATTTTATTGCTCAGGAAGAAAGAGGATATGGATGAGGAGGCTGTGAAGGATCCTGTAATTGAATGGAAGGAAAGCTAGGAAGGTGTAGTACCATAAAAAGGAAATGAGAAAATACTTCAAGATAAACCTAGTGTGGTCATAAGGGATTCCAGTGTTCTAGTTGGTAAAGTAAGAAATAATATTTAAAGTGATCCTTGGATTTAGTAAAAGAAGCTCATGAATATTGGCAAGGGAAATTTATTTGGAATATTTGGGTTGAATCTAGAATTGTAGACAATTTAGAAGTGAATAAAAGACGATTAAAGGAGTAAAGGCAGTGGGTCGTACAGCTCTTTTAGGACTATGTTATGACACACTGTGGTAGTTTGAGAAAGTGATATGTTGAATGAAAGCTTTCTTTATGGGAGATATGTGAGCAGTCATGCATTAACATGATGATTACATGTTAGAGAGAAAATATTTAAGAGATAACAGGGGCTATAAAAGTTCCTAATAAGGGACTGTGTGTGAATTTATTGAGACTACTGCCTCTGAATGATTTTCTTAACATTATAGTGATTCTACTGTCTGAACCAGAATTTCGCAACCTCAGCACTCTTGACATCTTTGGGCCAGATGATTATTTATTGTAGGACGCTGTCCTGTTCACTGCAGAATGTTTAGTATCATCTCTGACCTCTACCCCTGGATGTCAATATCACTAACTCCACTTATGACAACCATAATATATCCGGACACTGTTAATATATCCTGAGAGGAGAAAATTCAACCCTCTTTGGGAACCACTGGTCTAAGTGAAGGAACATATTTCAAGACAAGAATTCTAATAAACATTGTTTTCTGTTTTAAAATGCAATTCTGGGGCCGGCCCGGTGGCACACTGGAGAGTGCGCCACTTGGGAGCGCGGCGGCACTCCCACCAAGGGTTCGGATCCCACATACAGACCGGTTCCCTCTCACTAGCTG
>NW_007745205.1:14046-15128 GCF_000696425.1 Galeopterus variegatus
ACAGCAAAAGAAACAACTAACATAGTGAAAAGACAATCTACAGAGTGACAGAAAATATTTGCAAACTGTGCATCCAACAAAGGATTAATATCCAGAATATACAAGGAATTCAAACAACTTAACAATAAAAAAAATAATAACTTGATTAAAAATGGGCAAATGAGCTGAATAGGCATTTCTCAAAGGAAGATATACAAACGGCCAGCAGACACATGAAAAAATGCTCAACATCACTAAGCATCAGGGAAAAATGAAAATCAAAACCACATTCATATATCTTCTCACCCCAGTTATACTGGCCATTATTAAAAAGAGTGAGAATAACAAATGCTGGCAAGAATGCAGGGAGAGGGGAACTCTTCTATACCATTGATGGGACTGTAAACTAGCACAGCCATTATGGAAAACAGTATGGAGGTTTCTCAAACAACTACAGATAGAGCTACCATATGCTCCAGCAATCCCACTTCTGAGGATATATCCAGAGGAATGGAAATCATCATGTCAAATGGATACCTTCACTCCCGTGTTCATTGCAGCTCTATTTACAATAGGCATAATGTGGAACCAATCTAAGTGTACATTAATGGACAACTGGATAAAGAAAATGTGGTGATATATACACAATGGAGTACTACTCAGCCATAAAAAAGAATGAAATTCTGCCATTTGCAGCAACATGGGTGAGTCTGGAGAAAATTATGTTAAGTGAAATAAGCCAGACAAAGAAACAGAAATACTGAATGTTCTCATTAATAAGTGGCTGCTGGAAAGGAAGGAGGGGGGAGGGACGGAGGAAAGAAGGAAAGAATGAAGGAAAGAAAGAAAGAAAAGACCACAACAATAAGTTGAACTTTCAGAAGGAGAGAAGAAACCTAAGGATACTAGAGATGGGAGGGAGGGAGGGGATTTAGGACGTGATAGGTTGGGCAAATGGCATAAATAAATATCACGATATGTAAGAATGAATATGCTAATATTGAACAAAAATTTTTAAAAAAATTATTTATTAACTTTAACTGACAAAATTGTATATATTTGTGATGTACAACATAATATTATGGTATATGTAGCCATAGTAG
>NW_007745206.1:0-15127 GCF_000696425.1 Galeopterus variegatus
TACTGGCTCCCGGGTGTGACACGTGTTCCACAGAAAAATAAGACGGGGAGAAGGGTACACAGGAACTTTCTGCACTATCTTCACAACTTTCTGTAAATCTAAAGTTCTTTTTAAAAAAGTTATTTGAAAAAGGAGTTGAAGAAGACCCATGACCCACTTCTCCTTTGAAGCATCTGCTTTGAACTCTGAAATACTTATTTGTATTTCGAGATATAGTCCTCTGTGGTACAGTGTAGTCCATGCACTGTCTCTTATTCGGCCTCCGTGATCACTGGGTAGGCTTTCTTATTTCTTTAATTGTATTAGCTTCTTTAGAATAACCACCACTGGGCCACCGCTTTTTTATTCACAACATTAAAATGCAGTTTCCAGTCAGTACATGTGCCATGGTCAGTTTCTAATGACAATTTGGTGGGCTGGATTAATGAGTAGTTTAACATTTTCTAACAGGTTTTCACTGTATGTAGTTGTCCTGCATTGGGGGTAGTATTTGACCTTTAACAATGAGCGAAGTCATGACAAAGTTTTACTGCATATTAAGGTCAGAGGTGATGAAGTAAGCCCCAAACCATACCGAAATAACCCCCGGGTGTAAGACGGTACAGTCTAAGTCAACTGTGACTTGAACCACAGAAGAGGATCTTAACCAAGACCTGCTTCCTTACATGCAGAATGGGCCCTAGGTGGTTCCTGAGCTTCTCTGGGGACAATCCAATTCTCTTTCCCAAGAATTTGGGATTGGGATTTGAAGAACTCAGGGAACATACAAACCCAGCCACATGGGGACTGCCATTTCTGCATGTCTTTAGAGAATCCCATTCTATAAGGGAAGGGTGCCAAGTGCTCTGGTTTTGACTTAATTTCCATAAGCTGTGGACCATGCATTTGAGGAACTCACAAAGCTTTCTCCATTACCCTGAATCATCAGGATTAGTAGCAAATGAGAGATTCTTATCCCCTGCAGTTAGAAAAAGTAAAATACTTGTAGCTGTTTTCAATTAAAATAGTTGACCCTGGACATCATTTTTATTTGGAGTTTTTACTTAGAAAGAAAGGCTCAATATATGTTTAATTGGGTTTAAGTCCCCACTGGGCAAGCCAGTGGTTAACTGTCAACAATACGAGTAGGAAGAGGTGGTTACAAGCTTGGCTCTGGTGCTTGCCTGTCCGGGTTGGAATTCCTACCCGGCTGTTTCCCTGTGGCCTGCCTCCGGGCAAGTTTCTTCAGCACTCTGAGCCTCAGTGCCCTCATCTGTGAAATGGGATAGTGTCTCCCTCACAGGACGGTGCCACTCAGAGGAGCCAGTCTGTCAACCTGTGGACTGGTCCACACTGAGCTAAGGAGTTGACTCCATGAAGTAAATCAGTGTCCTGCTTGCTTCACTGAGAAGGTCTTGCCACCCAAACCATGCCAGCTGAACTAAACACTGCTTGGTGATTGAGTTGATTTACATTGTGGTGCCAGCTCCTTATTTGGTCACAGCTGGCCAGGCCAGCAGCACTAGCCTGTGGACCGGTGCGCAACATGCACAGAATTCTTCTGCCGGAGCTGGTGCATTGCACATGATCCATCACTGTCAGCTACTATTACTGTAAGAGGTTTCCCGGGACTGTAATAAAATGTTAACAGTGCAGTCATCTGTAGGTGGTGAGACTGGGATTGATTTTATTTTCCTCTTTGTACCTTTCCATGGTTTCCACCAAGAACATGTATTCTTTTTAGAAGAAAAACACTTTAAAATAAAACAGACCCCTGTATATCTCTTCACAGATGAAGCTGATCTTCATATGTGCTTGTGACAGGGATGTGAGAAGTCTTGTTTCAGAGGGACGGGCAGCTTTCAGAAGGTGGCTGACAGCTTGGTTTTAACAGCCAGCATCTTGGGAAACTGTGTCCCACATCTCTCCGTGCAGAAGGCAAGATGTGGGGGCGGAGGTGCCAGAACAAGGCAGGCCACTAACAGATAACACACGCCTATCTTGCTTGACTCTTCAAGAGAGCCGATGTAGACCTAAGGAACTCCATTTGGCCTTTTGATTCTTAGCATCAAATCGCTTTGGCTGTACACATGTGGGGAGCGGAGGACCGTTCACAAAGGGTTCTGCAGGTCATGGTTGTGACTCTGGTTTTTACCCCAAGAGAGATGGGAGCCATGGCAGGTTGTGGGTGGCAGAGGCATGTGATCAAATTGAAATTGTGACAGCTTCACTCAGTGCTGTTTTGGGAGCAAGGGTGGAAAGGAGGGGCCTTGTCGGAGGGCTAGTGTAACCATGCAGGTGGGAGCGGGCAAGGGCTTCGACCAGCAGGGAAGTGAGAAATGGTCCACTGTGGAAGCATTTGGAGGTAGAGCTACCAGGATGGGTGAGGGACCATTGTGCAGTATGAGAGAGAGAAGCCAGGGAAGAGAGATTCAGTCAGGCTGGGACGTGGCTGCCCTCTGGGGACTCTGATGGGGTCCTCTCTGAGAGCCTTCCTGGGGCTAACACTCAGTTTATGAGGAGCCACACATCCCACATAGGAGGCCACAGCATTTCACCACGACTGACTCTTAGAATCAGGGTAATTCCCAATTTTTAAAAACGAAATATGCCATTTGACCAGGGTGGAAATGCCTTGAGCAGACATGAGGCGTGACAGTAGCCAGTGAGTCTAGTGTCTGGGGATCAGCAGGAAAGGGGGGACAGGGATGAAGCCTGTGCTCATCGCCAGAAGGAATGGCTATGGCCCTGCAGAGCTGCTGCTCTCAGGACGGCTGACCCGTCCTCGGAAGGGTGACTGGCTGAAAAGCCACATGGAACAGCACGTGACAGGAGGATGGGAAACCCTTTTGAGAAAGGATGATGATTATTACAATAACTGTACAGGAATCTGTGTAAGGCCAGGCTAGCAAAAATCTTAGTAGGCTGAAATAGGTGTAATAAACGACATCTACTTGCAATAGATGAAAGTAAACTATATCTACTACTGAGAGAAACAGAGCTTGGTTTTGTAAGCTGGGAGCTTGGAAAGGCACCTTGCAAAGTGTTTATGTAGTACCTAATATTCTCCGTCCGGCTTGCTGATAGTCATAATTATTCTTACCTATCTATCTTGAATGCCTCCACGAGGGAGTCAACGCAACCACTACTGTTAATGTTACAGCATATTCCTGGTAAAGAAATTAACATTTTCAGATGTCGTTTTATAATCAGTTTTTTTTAAATAACATAAAAATGAAGTCATCCCTGCTAGGTTTAATTAAATTGCCAAATACACACCCTTCATGAGGGCACAGTCTTTCAGATGTAAGAAGACCCTAAATTCTTAAGGCCCAAAGCATTGGTTGAAAGAAAGAACTCAAACGGCAGGGGGCGCCACACTCCAAGCCCGCAGAGGCTCGTCGTTCTAATCTCTCCCGAGTCCCCCAAACCAACCAGTCCGCCCTTCAAATCTACAATGTGAGCTGACTTAAAATGCAAACACTGGGCTACTGAAGCTTCCAGAGAGAAGCGTGAAGGGGGCAGAGGCTTGGTGGGAAGGAACGAGGTCTTACCAATGACTTGTCACATGCCAGAGCTTTCCGTATGTTACTTCAGGTAATCCTCCTACGATCCCGGCACAGTTGCCTGACTTTTTGCTCCTCTACTGATGAGGACACAGGGTCTGAAGGGCCTGTGTGACTTGCCCCAGGTCACCTGTTGTAAAGCCTGGGGCCAAGGCTTCACCCAGGCCTCAGCCTGCTCTCTCCCTATTGCCAGGACGTCTGAAGTGGCTGGAATGTTCTGGCCATTGGTACACAGTGCACTGGTGCTGTGAAGGGCACCAAATGACAAAGTTCTGGATTCCATTTGTATTTACCTTTGGAACGTTTTTTACCTGCCAGGCACAAGCCAGTCGTTGTCTTCCCTGGACTTCGGGAACAATGAGGTAGCAGTCTCTACCTCCCAGCGGGGGGTGGGGTGCCCCGAGCAGAAACGAAGCCTCCCACAGGCCATCTTGGTCCAGGCCAAGGGTCAGCATGGCACCATGGCCGCAAGAAGTCCTCCAGTACTCTCCCGGGATGGCTGAACGACAGCGGCGGCGGGTGGGGAAGGTGAGCCGGGTCGTTCCATGAACTGAACTCTGAACTTTGAAAACAGGGCCAGCCGGACAAGGCCCTGTTGAGTAGCGGTTTTTACTATTTATCAGCTTGGACTCTGCTGCTTTCTAGCACACAATCGAAGGACACACGACTAACATGTGTGATGGAGACGCAGCTTCAAATGATGGGAGGCAACCGAGAGTAGGGAACCCCTGGGTGCTGCCCCACGAGGCACCGTGCAGAAGTGAAGCGCTGACCCCCTGACACAGGGATGGCACATGGAAGGGCGAGCTGAGGAGCTCGTTCTCAACTGCAAGCTGCAAAACTGGCCCTTACAGGATGAAAAAAGCCTTCTCACTGGGGAAACTGAGGATACGAGAGGCAGCGCCGGAGCAGCCTCCCAGCCTTGACTCCTGGCCGGGGAGTTTGCACTCCCGCTGCCGTAACCTTGATCCGCCAGCACCGCCTTAGACAGCGGCTCAGACCTTCACAGGAGCAGGTGGCTGGAGCCTGGGTGCTATTGGGGATTAGGGGTGCTAAAAATACCAACACTGGCACTAACCTTGCTGCCTTTCCAAGGTGGTGGCAGGCTTGGGAGAGGGTGGAGGCGGGGGAGAGACAGCTGAATTCTCGTTTGTTCCTTGGGAGCGGTGCTTCCGAGGACTTATCTAGTGTAAGCAGCAGAAAATACCTCACTGAAGGGGATTTATCTCAGTGGGCCGCAGAGAAGGTGCCTGATGGGGCGGGTTTCTCAGACTGCTTCCTTCTTTGATGCTGTGCCTTTTTGCTTTCTTTCCCTCCTGGGCTGGTCTCTCTGAGGTCTGAAGTTCTGAAGGTTTAAGACTAAGATGTTTTAAATACTAAATACCTGCATCTCAAGTTGGGCTGCGGCCCCCACACCCTGAGGGCACCTGTTTTGCTCCTGGCCCCTGGGCAGGCACTCAGGCCTGACACAGCAGCCAGCTGGCCGTGTGGCAACTGCATGCCCGGCGTTCTGCAGAACACGAGGAGAGGATCTGCACAGACCCCTCGGCCGCCCTGAACCGTCTCCAGCAGGCTCCAACCCACTCCCTCCCAGATAAGGCTAATGCCAGGAAGCTGCAAGAAGACAGCCTAATTGTGGCAGGGGAAGGGGAGATGGCTACTGTTGTGGGAGAGAGTGACCATGACCTCTGGAATTTACAGGAACCAGGGAGATTTTTTATCTTTATTTTTATTTATTTATTTATTTATTTTTAAAGATGACCGGTAAGGGGATCTTAACCCTGGACTTGGTGTTGTCAGCACCACGCTCAGCCAGTGAGTGAACCAGCCATCCCTATATAGGATCCGAACCCACGGCCTTGGTGTTATCAGCATCACACTCTCCTGAGTGAGCCACGGGCCGGCCCAAAGGGAAATTTTTTAAAAAAGGAATTAAGGAAAACAGACGGGGTCCTGCACGTTCCTCTCATGTGGACATGGCCCTGCAAGGGGCCTTCCCTGACCGTCCTGTACCAAATGGCATCTCCTGCTCCCTCTTTCATCCTTTCACTCTATTCTTCTCCAAACCACCTGTTACTACCTGTAGTCGGCTGCATAAGGACCACCTAAAGATGTATTCACTCCCTAATTCCCAGAACGAGTAGATATTACCTTTTATGGTAACAGGTGCAATTAAATGAAGGATCTTGAGTTGAGATTACCTGGGTGGGCCCTAAATGCCTTCACACATGTCCTACAAGAAAGAGACAAAGGGAGATTGGACACAGACATGCAGAGGAGGTGGTGATGTGAGGACACGGGCAGAGGCTGCAGTGATGCCAGTGCCACCAGGAGCTGGAAGAGGCAAGGAATGGATTCTCCCTGGAGCCTGTGGAGGGAGCGCGCCCTGCCTGCACCTTGATTTCAGTCCAGGGACCCCACGTTGGACTTCTGGCCTCCAGAACTGCGAAAGATTTAATTTCTGGTGTTTTAAGCCACAAGGTCGGCAGCAATTTGTTACAGCAGCCACAGGAACCAAGCACAGTACCCGACACCATCCTATGTATTGATATGTTTACTGACTGTCTTTCCCACTAGATGATCAACTGCACAAGGACAGAGACTTGTGTGTTCACCGTGGTGGCCAGTGCCTGGCACGTAGCAGGGGCGCAAGCACTTGCTGAATGTGTGCACGAATAGATGGGCATGTGTTCTTTCTCTGGGTAACTTTGACCGTCAACAGAGACTCTAAGCGCTGTCAATCCCACTGGACATGTGCTGCTCCAGTGCCCAGGCATTGGATGATTTCAGTGATGCAGATGTCCACATCTGTGTGCGACAGGGCAGGGTGGAGAGAGACAGGAGAAAGTGGGAAGGGCAGGGCTGTGTGCGGGGCTCCCGGGCAAAGAGGCAGTGAGGCGACCTGAGGACGCATTCACGTGGCCCTGGTGCCCAGGCAGTGCTGCAGCATGCAGGCTACCCACGTACATGCTGTGGGTATTCCTTCTAGTCTGAGGACTCCTAAATGCAAACATGTTTACTAGGCCTATGTGTGGCTTAAAATCTGTCCTTACTGGCATTGTCTAGTATTTGGTGTCTACAGTTCTACCAGCCATCCAGAGGACTCAACATATTAATTCCTCTCTTTCTGTGCTCACTGCAGCTTGGTGGATAGTGGGCATGTCTGAATGAGCAAGATGACTGAAGGCTGGGGTGAGTGCATCTGTACCTGATGTGGGGGGGCAGGGGGCTGTGGACAGGGGGAAAAGTGGTGCACACACGTGTCTCGTGTCTGTAGAAGGTATGCATGAATCTATCAAGACATGGACTTTCTAGAACACCAAACCCCCCCAAAAAACAAACAAACAAACAAACAAAAAAAACAAAAGAGCCCACAGAAATTTATAAGGATATATATACAAAATTCATAAAATTATTAATTGGCATCAAATATACTAATAGCCATTTGTTTACATATACAGTCTCCTTTCCTGTCTCTGAATCCCGTGTGCTATGTGTTGAATGTGTCCTCCAAAAGTTCATGTGCTGGAAACGTGGTCCCCACTGTAACAGTGTTAGGAAGGTGGGAAATCCGAATATGATACTTGAAAGGTGGGGCCTTTGCGAGGTGATGGATTGTGAATGGCTTAATCCATTCTTGGAGTGAAGAGTCATTGTGGGCACACACTGGTGGCTTTATAAGGAGCACGTGAGAGAGCTCTTACCGTTCTCTCGCCATGTGATACCCTGTGTTGGCACAAGACCCTGTAGAGAATTCCCACCCAGAAGGTGGTCCTCACCAGACGTAACCCCTGGACCGTGGACTCACAACCTCCAAAACTGTAATATATAAATTTCATTTCTTTATAAATTACCCTGTTTCAGGTATTCTGTTATAAGCAACAGAAAGGTACTAATGCACAGTGTGCTGGGGACCACTTGAGTACCCGGCGGTCGGGGGGTGACTGGGAGGAGAGCCAGCATTCTTTCTTACAGCACAGGCGGCTTCATGAAGCTATGACCCCTTTTAAAGGTCTTATAAGGTGGGTAATTCTTATCATTTCTGTGTGGCAGCTGAGGAAACTGAGGCTTACAGTTTTCAGTGACCTTCCCAAAGCCACTAAGCTGTTGAGTGGTGAAGCTGGGATTTGAACCCAGGCCGTGGCTCCATAAGCACCGTGCTATGTAGCCCTGAGTTCAAACTTGAGCTAAATCCATCTGCCTTCCCCCTCCTTTATATCAACAGGCAAAGAGAGGGCGGTCAAGTGTCACAAGCACCCATGTCACACAGTGTGATGAGCAGCTCTCTGGGTTTGGGGATGGGGATCTATGAGAGGAGATGAGAGGTCCAGTCCTCTGGAAACTTCTTTGTTGGTAATGGTCAATTCATTCTTCAAGCCACATCAGGGAAGAGCCATCTCTAGGGAGGACTACAGACAGGCCCCTGAAAACCTCCTGGTGCCTAATTAATGGTGAGCAGGTGTTTGAGGCACTATTATGCGCCATACATGCTGGGGCTCAGCAGCACACCATGGTTCTTTCAGGCTTGCACTGGGCTCAGAAGGTGTGAAAGAACCCCAGAATAATTCCATGGCACCATTCAAAGCCGTTTACTTTACTCTGTCTGAACAATGGGCCCTCGGACCCAGAGCTGGAAACACAGTGGTAAGCCCTTTAAAAGAAAATGAAGAACTTTTTGAACAAAGGCAACATATTAGCTAAAGCCTACTTCTCTTTCCAGGCTGGTTCTAAGTACTGCCTGCAGGTGCAGGAGACACCCAGGCCTGGAAGAGGGAAATCAGTGAAATCCCTCTGTGTGACCAGTGTTTTTTGATCTTTTTCCTTTGTTCCTGGGTCAAATGATCTTTTACTTCATTAAACATACAAAATGGCCATTTAGCATACTAATCAGCTGTTTTAGGTCTTCACTGTGCTTGTTTCACACACTGCTTGATGTAATTACCTCTATTTGGTATGTTGGGGGGAGATAATTTACAAAAAAAATATCTTGAGATGTTTGACATGGGCTTTGCTGGGCTCCACCTGCTGTACACAAGGGAATCCATGGTCCATCAGGCGCTGCAGCCACCAGGAAAGCGCTCAGGTGCAGAGCCCAAAGCGCCCGAGCAGGTGCTGACCTCAGCAAGCCGAGAAGCCACCAGCACCCCATCCTTGTTTTCTCCCCAGGGTTTATCGTGAATTGTTGTCGGGACAGTGTGGAACTAAGCACCTGGTCAAGCTGATGTCTGGTTCCCACACACAGTCATGTGCCCCCCGGGTAAGAAGAAAAATGCTCCCAAGGCTGATTTTTTGTCTTTAAACTGAGACTAATAAAAACAATTGTTTTAAGAGCTGCAGAAAGTCATAAGGTATTATGGAAGTCTATTAATTAAGCTCTACTGGGTTACTCTGCACTTGTGTGGAATGATGGTTCGGGATGGACATCTCCTTACGACACATCTGCTTTTACACCAGTGGAAACCACATCTGTGAGATGGGACTTGGGTCAGGGAGCACTTGTGAGTAGGGATCCAGGGGTCCTGGGCTCAGTGTCCCTCAGTGCTGGGAGGGGCCGGGAATCAGCTCGTCAGCAGACCCTGCTGTGTCAATGCAGTGTCCTCCCCATGGTTCTCAAACTCACTCAGGTGGTGGATCCCACACGTGTTCTCTGCAGAACCCAGGTGGGCACTGACACGCTAAACTGAAAATAGGCAATTTTCATAATTCTGTGCCAATCCAAATACCACTGATAAGGTTCAAGTGGAAAATAAAAAGGATTAAGATTGAGACAATTTGGGGGGATAAATACAAATCTGTAAGATACTAGTTACTTTATTTCTTGAAAATTAGGAAAATATTTCAGCTTTTCAGTGTTAGCAGTGGCACAGGTTAGTCCTGGGTTCTACAGGCTCCTTGTTGAGATGTACTGGGCTATTCAATTAATAGAAAGCAGAATAAAAACAAGAAGCAAAGTAACCTAAATCTAACACGGTACTTCTGTCAGATGCTGTAATAACCCCCATCCCCAAAAAGACCATCAGCAAAGATACAATTAAACACATAAATGCAGACACAGGCTGCACTGCATGCAAAGTATGTCTAAGCAAATCTTCTACTCACGTGGGGAATCTGGAAATAAAATAATAGAGATGACTTGTGGAAACTGACAGGAGGGAGAATTTAAAAAGAAAATAAGTCAGTTGAGTAGTTAAAAGTCTGGTTCATCAACATGTTCTCACTTATTTGTGGGAGCTAAAAATAAATAAATAACTACGCAAACAAATGGGGGTGGGGTGGGGGGTGGGAAGCAGACACAACAATCCTTGAAGCTGTTAAGACAAGTGAACAGATAAGAGGTTGATGAGACAGAGGGAGGGAGGATTCGGTAAATGGACACAAAAATCAACCACACTGTATACTGATAAAATAAAATAAAATTAAGAAAAAAAAAAGCCTGGTTCATCAACCCATGTGGCTTAAGTGATGACGGTAAGATTTCCTTCATTCAGAAACATGAGCGTTAGTTTGCCAGGGCGGCCGTAACAAAGTACCACGAACTGGGTGGTTTAGAGCAACATGAAGTTACTGGCTCACGGTTCTGGAGTTTGAAATCAAGGTGTCGCACACCCTCTGAAGGGCTAGGGAAGGTCCTGCTCCAGGCCTCTCCTGGCTTCTGGTAGTTCCTTGTCTGTGCAGCAGAACTGCAGTCTTCACGTGGCGCTCTCCCTGTGGGCACCTCTGTGCCCAAACTCCCTTCTCGTAAGAGCACCCGTCATATCAGCTTAGGGGCCCCCTTACTCACCCACCAGAACCTCATCTTAACCCTATTTCCAAATAAGGTCACATTCTGAGGTACCGGGGGTTAGGATTTCAACACACGAATTTTTGGCAGATACAATTCCATCCATAACAATCAGAGTAGAAGGTTCTGGGTTAGTTCTAGGTCTCCCTTTTACCACTTACTGACTTCAAAAACCAAGGCTCAGAAAGATCTAGAGTAAAAACGTATTTTAACTTTTTTTTTTTTAAGAGCCAGATCCTTAAATCCTAACAGTCACTGCCTCAGATACCCCTGCATCCTACTGGGCGAGGCACTGTAGTTTGAAGGCATACCGGCAGGCTTCGCTCTCTCTCTGCCTTAAGTGACAGCAACACCCCACCACCTGCCCCATCACACACAGTGGGATGTAGTCTGGGGCCCTGGCACAGATCCCTGAACTCAGCACCATCCAAACGTGGGAATGCGGGTGCACAAAGCCCACTCTGAACAGGCCTGGTGAGAGCCCCATTCCACACCTACCTCTCGAAACAGGCCAGTTCACCAAAAATCAACTTGCAGAATAACTGATTTGCCAACCAACGATTTGTCAAATTTACTGATTCCTTAAAAACTTGTCTCTTTTAAACACTTCTAAGTTTTATAGTAATTTGTACTGGGAGGACTGGCAGGGCCCCGGAGAGCAAGGTCTCTGGGGCCTCGACCTCCCCCCATCTGTCTGTACCCCCACCTCTGCCATTCTGCTCTATTTTCTCTGACTCTTAACCTCCCCTCGCTTTTCCTGACCATCGTCTCAACCCCCTTCTCCTGCTGACCCTCATGCTACTCCACCTCTCTCATATTCAGTCTCTCTCCTTTGCCTGATCCTTGCTCTCCCCCTCCTCTGACTTTCTCTGGGTTTGGCACCCAGGGGTGCAGGGTGTGGCTGTGTAGGTTGTCTACTGCACAAAAGTGCCCTGTTGGCTCTGCTTGCCAAGACCCATCTGGATGGATGCCCATTTCCATTTCAGCAGCAGCCAAGCCTGTGCTTTGCATGGGTTCTTCTCCACCTCTCCTAAAGCAGAGGGGCCCTTTTCTTGGCACCAGCTTCCTGAAGCTAGAGCAGCAGGGAGCTTGAGAAGAGAAACATCAAATGTTCTTAAAATGCCATTGTGAAGTCAAAATAGAAACGAGTCAACTAAAAGCATCCAAAACTGTTAAAACTTCTCTGTTTAATATGATTTGCTATGAACTTCAGAAAGAGTTTTAAAAAAAAGATGTTTTGGGTAAATTGGCAAATTTGGTAAATTCAGCAGCCTGATCTGTTGGCTTTCACTGAATTGGCCTAGCATCCAGGAACAGAGAGGTCAGTTACCCTTTTAGGACACTTCTTCCCCACCAAAAGAACCGTTGGGAAGATAACAGCCACCCTGGTTAGTGGTTTCTGTTTTACCCCCAAATCTAGAGTCCAGGAGGAAGTCACGATGGACCCCAAGGGGTTTATGAGAAGCCAGGTTTCTGCAAGTTTAGTATTCCCAGTCGCTTTCCCCAAGCAAGAGGAAGGACTGCATGCCTGCTCCCCTCTCATGAGCCCTTCGCTGCCACCCTCCTCAGCCTGTGATCCCAGATCGTGTACCTGGAGAATCCCAGCCTTTTAGGACATGCTAAGTGTCACCGTGCTTTACAGTCAGGCACTTAAGCGACGGAGATCTCAGCTCTATGGGAAGGGTCAGGGCGAAGTGGCCATTAGTGCTCTGACTCCAGCACCTGCAGTGCCTTTCTCCACGGTTCTGCCTTCTCCTTGGCGTACGAGTCGCCAGTCTGCACTTTGGTCTCCTCTGCGTGGCTGCTACACCGCACGTTTCCACATGGAAGCACACCCTTTGAAGTGGATCTCCAAATGGCTCTGCGCTGTACATATTTTCAGACCGTTTTCCTTCGCCCCAACAGCAGCCTGTCAGTCTGTAGGTACCTGCTAACCTCGGTTTGCATAGATCCACTCCCTTGTCAACTTTTACCATTTTGAAGCTAACCTTTGGATGGACTAAAGACACCCCTTTTCTCATGCTCGCTCCCATCAGAGGTTTAAAGAGATCAGTCAGCACCTCCTGCTGAGCACGCTTAACTGCAGCTTGGGAGGACTGAAGCAAGATGCTAACAAGAATAGAAAATATGTCTATTTTTCTCCTCTGTGCTCCTGAATTCACCTCCTCTTCCAACTGGGCAGAAGACATTTGCTGCTGTTCTCGAAACCCAGTGTTTCAAAGAGACTTCTGGATAAGAGGAGGGCAGAACCAATTTTTGGAGTAGGAGAGACACTCTAAATTTAAATCGAAAATCTATGACAGGGAATAAATAAATATATGACACTGTAGCACGCTGCAACGTTAGTCTCTTGTAACTGTCAAAAGTGACGCAGGTGTATTTTTCACAGGCAAAGGCAGGTATTGAACCTGAAACGTCAGGGCCTGAGGAGTGAGTCTGTTCTGATGGAAAGGATGAATTTTTGTTTTGGACGGTATGTTTCCCTTTGAAAAGCAGTAACCATCACTGAGTCGCTGAACGTTGCAGGATCTGTGGGGACAGCCCTTCTCAAAGACTTGGGGACAAGAGCTAGCTTCGCCAAAGAAGCTGAGCACAGAAAAGTGTGCTAATGTTGGGCGATGTGCAGAGAGCAGGAGAATCATCACGAAGCTCATACTTTGTACATAAAATCAGGAATAAACACGAAGTGTGCTGCTCTTCAGTGTTTCAATGACCTCTGCTACATTAATTTTCCTGACATTAAGATGTCTTAAAGTTCAAAAAATGGAAATAAACTTGAACATAAAGGGCCCCTTAAAAGCTTTAAAAATAGGATAATCTGAATATAAATAAGGCATTGTCTCTTGCCAAGGGTGTCATTGGTACTTTCCTGACCCTTATAGCTGATTCATGTGTTTATTGTCTGTTTATTATGCCCCTTCTGTGTGTCAGGCAGGATGACAGACCCTGGAGATAAAAGAGGACCACACTGCAGACCCTGCCTTGTGACGGTCAGAGCCTAAGAGCAGCAGTGGAGATACAGAATGGCTACAGTCAGTGATGTAGGGAGGTATGCACACGTTATAGTGACAGTTTAATATTTACTTCAAGAAAAAAATCTCCCTTTACATTTTTTCTGTGCGTCTTTTAACGACAATTCCACTAGCCAAGATGTTGGATCAACTGAATCATTATTATAAGGATAATGTACATGAGACACTTCACAAGCTGCAAACTCAAATACTATGGCTTTTAAGGTGAAGAATCCACCATTTCAGGTGTGGTAGCAAAGGCCCCATGCTGGAGGCCTAGGGACCAATGTTTGTTCTTACTCTGTGGGACCCGTGCAGTTCAGAGGACAGGGCCCCAGAGAACGAGCCCAGGAGGCCGGGGTCTATCCAGTTCTATTACTCGGTACCCGGACAAGTCACTTGTCCTGAGTCATTTCCTCTTCTGAGAAATTATGAGTTTTGACTAGTTCATCTCCAATAGAGATGACTAGTTCCTTTCCAGTAGAGGAATCTGAGTCTCTGGTGAAAATCTACCCTGAGGTACTTCTAGTTACAGATGGTTTTTAGACCTAGAATTAGAATAATTAATAAAACCTATACCTGGGAAATGCAAGCATTTTTTCCAGATCATAAGTAGTTATTTCAAAATGAACATGTCTCAGGACCATTTTTCAGAGGTACAGATTATTGCCCATGAACTCAAAGAGAGTATCCTTAAACCCAAACTGGGAAAGTTCTCCATCAGACTCAACTTCAACTGTGAGAAGATGTTTAAATGGAATGAGAGAAGACACAGGAGTTGAGTCTCTGGACTGCAGAGCCAGCAACAACCAGAAGCTTCCAGCTTTGTGGGCAGATGAGGTCCAAGTCACAGAACCTGGCATCAGAATCAACTCAACTTTCAACTTCCAGTCAATTAACACGGCCTCTAAAAGCTGAGGTCTGTTCCTGGAATAAAAACCTTCTCTGTTTTTCCTAACATTGCTCTTTTAAATAGTTTCAAGGTTGTTCAGTGTTTTGCTCACATTTTAGGGAACTGTGGAAAAACTTGCACACTGTAGAGAGAATGCCAACAGGGGAGCAGGGTCGTCTGGGGTAACGGGTCCCCACGCAAACAGGCATACGCTATCAGAAATTCCTGCTCAGTGAGGTGACACGGGGATATTTCCAACACCCCCCAAGTTTTATGAGGGACAGGCTGGCAGGAGGAGCTGTGTCGTGGGTGATGGGGGCGACTGAGGACACAAGGTCATAACTCAGTGGTATCA
The DNA here is from genome assembly GCF_000696425.1 of Galeopterus variegatus. Taxonomy (NCBI): domain Eukaryota; kingdom Metazoa; phylum Chordata; class Mammalia; order Dermoptera; family Cynocephalidae; genus Galeopterus; species Galeopterus variegatus. The sequence continues at coordinate 14,585 of NW_007745206.1, forward strand.
GGCCATTTGCTTTGTGTTGTTACCGTCTGGTTCAGGGGTTGGATCAATAGATCAAATATTAAGCTGTGAGCTTTAAAAATATGTCCATTAAAGGTTCGAAACATGTGAAGGGCTTGATTTTTAAGGACCACTAACAGGGCTCGTCCAGCTCAATGGTTCTTGTGATGATGGTCACGAAGGTGACAGTTCCTGTGTTCCTGTTACCAGCATGACCCAACTCCTTGTGTGGCCTCAGGTACTCCTTGTTAGTTACTGATGACAGCTGTGCATGCCCAAGCATTTCTGTGACATACTTAGGTTGTGTATGTAAATGGAAATATTCTATAGGATTTAAAAAGAAATGTGCAGCCATAATAACAAACAAGGAAAACTGAGTTCAGAACACCCACGGCTCTTTTATCCTCTTCTCATCTCCATCTTTACAACCCAGAGAGCACCGTTTACAATGTCAGGTTGTTTTAAATGTTTTTTGACAGATGTTATAAAAACCTTAAATACATATACTGTGTGCTTCAGATTGTGAAGCACATACACATTTTCTCC
>NW_007745207.1:0-1215 GCF_000696425.1 Galeopterus variegatus
CCCTCCTGCTTCCAGATGGGCCAGCAGAATCTGCTTCCCTAACAAGTCACCTGTCCTAGGTTGGTTGGTTCCGTGTGAAGATAATAATGACATGTTAATGTCTCCCTTCAGTGTAACATCTTTGTGGGGCCTAGTTTGATTCAGAATCTGAGCTGGATGGAGCACACATATTTTTATGTTAAAACGACTGAGCTAGAAGTTTTAAAAATCATGTCATGTCACCATTCAATCTTCACAACACATTTTGAAGTAGATATCATCTCTGTTCCTTACACGAGAGAAAATAAGCCTAGAAGAGACAGATGTATATAGCTTTTGGACTCCAAATCTGTGCCGTGCCACACCCCCACGCAGCCTCGCCCAGTGAAATATGCACGCATGCCACCAGCTAGACAGTGCTGGGAAAGTAATCCCTGTAGAGATCAGGAGAAAGACTTTTTGTCACCGACGACCCCAGAGGTAGTGATTTGATTGTTCTTCTGGAAGGGCAAAGTAAAAGTGTGAAGGAAGAAAGCAGGTTGTTTGTACTGGAGGCAATGAGCTACATCTGGCTGTGGAGGACTGAAGGGGCTGGGAAGACGATTCCCAATAAGCAGCTTCCTTTCCTGACCTTAGCTTGCCCCCCACTCCTTCCTTCATTCAACAAACAATGACTGAGCTCCACCTTAGAGGAGGTCTAAGGGCTGGGGTGTAATAGTGAGGGGGAAAAAAAGTCCCAGCTGTTACATTACAGTAGAGAATCAGACAATACACACAAAAACGGTTGGTGATAATTACAAAACCGTGAGAAAAATGAAGCCAGGTAAAGGTATGAAGTATCAGAAGAGACACTATTGATATGAACTGGTCTGGACTAGCTCTTTGAGGATAAGGTGATGTCCATGCAAAGACCAAAAGGAAGTGATGGATCAAGTCATGTGGGTATCTGAGGAAAGGGGATCCAGGGAGAAGCAGCAGAAGGGCAGCCTGTAGGATGGAGGGGCTGGGGCAGGGTTTGAGGAGAAAAGAGGGGAGGAAACAGCCAGAACAGTGGGAGAAGCAGCAAGTGGCCGTGGGGCCTCACAGTGCGGTAGGGACTTTGGACTTCATTCTCAGTGAGCTGGGAAATTAAGGGTGGGTTCTGAGCAGCCCCGCACCTGAACCAGACTTAGGTTTGACAAGCTCTCGCTGGCTGCCCTGTGGAGAAGACTGTAGGGCAGGAGGCAGTGGACAGTG
>NW_007745207.1:6604-7566 GCF_000696425.1 Galeopterus variegatus
ATTCAACATCCATTCATGATTTAAAAATTCTCAGTAAACTAGAAATAGAAGGAAACATCCTTACCCTAATAAAGGGCATCTACGAAAATCCTACAATTAACTTCATACTTAATGATGAAAGACTGGTTTCCCCCAAAGACTGGGAATAAGGCAAGTATTCAATATAATTCCAATTAAAACCACAGTAGGATTTTTTGGAGAGATTGACAAGTGATTCTAAAATTTAAATGGATGGGCAAAGGAATCAGAATTACTCAAAACAATTTTGAAAAAGCAGAAAGTTAGAGGATTCAAACTACATGATTTCAATAAAGTACAGTGTGGCACTGACAAAAGGACAGACATAGAAAAAAACACAACAGAATAGGTAATCCAAAAATAGACTGATACATATGGCCAATCAATGTAATGGGTTTAACTGTGTGTCTGTCCAAAATATATATTAAAGTCCTAACCCCTAGTACCTCAAAATGTGGCCTTATTTTGTTTTTTAATGTACAAAATGTTTCATTATATACTTTATTTTGTTTACTGTCTCAGTCCCCTACTGGAAGGACAGCTCCACAGGGCAAGGATTTTTTTTTTTTTTTGATATAATAATATTTATTTTTATTGAAAGACGATTATATATTTGTGGGGTAAAAAATTGATTTTCAATACATGCCTACGATATGTGGTAATCAAATCAGGATAATCAGTATTTTCATCTTTACCAAACATAATCAATCTTGATACAATAATACTATCTAAAATGACTCTGGGGGCCGGCCCGGTGGCGCACTGGAGAGTGCACCGCTTGGGAGCGTGGTGGCACTCCCGCCGAGGGTTCGGATCCCATGTGGAGACCAGTTCCCACTCACTGGCTGAGCATGGTGCGGGCGCAAGACCGAGGGTGGCGATCCCGTTGCCGGTCCGCGGTACGGGCGCGACACCGAGGGTTGCGATCCCGTTACCGGTCAGTA
>NW_007745207.1:10566-11049 GCF_000696425.1 Galeopterus variegatus
TATGTAAATGTTTATATTTATAGCAGCTTTGCCTGTAATTGCCAAAAGCCAAAAACAACCCAAATGTCCTTTAACTCTGGTGAATAAGGAAACTGTTGTATATCCATATAATGGAATACTACTCAGCAAAAAAATAAATAAATAAAGGAATGATATTCTGATATACTCACTCAACAACATGAATGAATCTCAAATGATTATGTTAAAGGAAAGAAGCCAGATTGAAAAGGTTACATACTATACAATTCCATTTCTATAACATTCTAGAAGAGACAAAACTGTAGGTATAAAACAAACAAACAAACAGATCAGTGGCTTTTACAGGATGGGGGTGGAGAAGGAGTTAACCACATAGCAGCATGGAGTAATAGAACTATTCTAAATCTTGATATGTTGGTGATTACATGACTATACGAGCATACCTCAAACAGTTTGTGGAGTTACAAGATAATATAAATCTTTAAACAAACTTTTTTTTTTTTT
>NW_007745207.1:12298-13607 GCF_000696425.1 Galeopterus variegatus
CATGCTTTCCAACCTGTGGCTTCCAAGGACCTGTTTGCCAGTTACCTAGCTCATAGACCTGTGTGTGAGGAGTCTGGTCACCCAGCCTGGCATGGGAGGGGTTTAAGACCCAGTCTGGTCAACAAGCTTGAGAGGTCTGTGAGCCCCAGACCCAGCCCTAGCTAGACAATTGGCATCACGAACAGGATTAAGAGTGCCATAATTGGCTATGTTGGCAGGATTCCGACATTAGCCATAGCTCAACAATCACCATTAAAGAACTGAAACATTATGCTGAGTGAAAGAAGCCACAGAAGGTAAAAAGAATTCCAATTATGGGAACTAAAGAAACATGGATACTATTTATGATCTAACATTTGTAAAAATACCATATTATAAAATTATGATCTGAGTCTGTACTATGTAGACCCAGAAATGTTCACAGTTGTCCCTCAGTATCCACAGAGCACTTGTTCCAAGACTCTCTCAAATACCAATATCATCAATGCTCAAGTCCCTGATATAAAATGGCATAGTATTTGAATATAACCTATACAACCCTACTGTATACTTTACTGTTTTGTTTTTTATTTGTATTATTTTTCATTGTTTTTTTATCTCTCGAATATTTTCAATCCATGGTTGGTTGAATCCATGGATGAGGAACCTGCAGACATAGAGGGCCAACCATGCATCATTCAGTTATTTACTCTCCAAATATTTCTCCAGCACATATTATGTGCTGGGACAACGACGACTTATAATCTAGAGGGGGAAATGAGACAGAAAACAAATAAATAAATGGAGAAATAAAAGAGAATTCTAGAGTGTGGTAAATACTCTGAACAAAACCAAAAGGTGATATATTATAGAATCCACGGAAGAACTCTCTGAGGTACCATTTGAGTTGAAACCTGAAGGATAAGCAGGAGCCAGCCCAGCAAAGAATGAGGGGTAGAGAGCCATGGGAAGAAGGAATGGCAAGTCCAAAGGTTGTGAGGTCCTTACATCTGATAAGGGATTAATGTCCAAAATGTATAAGGAACTCACACAATGCAACAGCAAAAAGATGAAAACAAACAAAAAAAACCTGATTAAAAAATGGGCAAATGACCTGAACACACATTTTTCCAAAGACGACATACAAATGGCCAACAGGTATATGAAAAGGTGCTCAACATCACTAATCATCAGGGAAATGCAAATCAAAACCATAATGAGGGCTGGCCCGGTGGCGCACTGGAGAGTGTGCCGCTTGGGAGTGCAGCAGCGCTCCTGCCGAGAGTTCGGATCCCATGTGGAGACCGGTTCCCGCTCACTGGCTGAGCGC
>NW_007745207.1:14393-15127 GCF_000696425.1 Galeopterus variegatus
CAAATCAAAACCATAATGAGGGCTGGCCCGGTGGCGCACTGGAGAGTGTGCCGCTTGGGAGTGCAGCAGCGCTCCTGCCGAGAGTTCGGATCCCATGTGGAGACCGGTTCCCGCTCACTGGCTGAGCGCGGTGCGGGCGCAACACCCCCGTTGTCGGTCCCCGGTACAGGCGCGACACTGAGGGTTGCGATCCCGTTACCGGTCAGTAAAAAAAGACAAAAAGGAAAAAAAAAAAAAACCATAATGAGCTATAACTTCATGGCTGTTAGGATGGCTATTATCAAAAAGACAAGAGATGACAAGTTCTGGCAAGGGTGTGGAGAAAAGAGAACTCTTGTATGTTGTGGGAATGCACACTGGTACAGCTATTATGGAAAACAGCATGGAGGTTCCTCAAAAAATTAAAAATAGAACTAGCATATGATCCAGCAATCCCACTTCTGGGTATATAGTAGATTGAATTATGTCCCCCCAAAACTCCCTGAAACTTGAATTGTGTCCCCCAAGTTTTATGTATTAGAACCTTAGCCCCCACTGTGATTGTTAAGAGGGTGGGAAATCCTATTTTAGTAATTGAAAGGTGGAGCCTTGAGGAGGTGAATGGATTGTAGGACTTGCCAGAGGGAATGGATTAAAAATGGTGGTCAGGGGCGTGGTTCTGAGGGCTTTAAAAAGAAGAGGAGTCTGTTTTTCTCCCTCTCCCTCTCTCCCTCCCTCTCCCTCCTCTCCCTCTC
>NW_007745208.1:0-11101 GCF_000696425.1 Galeopterus variegatus
TGGGATCCGAACCCTCGGCGGGAGTGCCACCGCGCTTCCCAAGCGGTGCACTGTAGCAGTGAGCCACCGGGCTGGCCCCCCCAGGGTCTTTTTAAGCAACGAGCTCTGGTGGGAACTAATAGAGTGAGAACTCACTCATTAATCCCCCTCCCCCAGGGAGAGCATTAATCCATTCATGAGGGATCCGCCCCCATGACTCAATCAGTTTCCAACATTGCCACATTGGAGATGAAATTTCCACATGAGTTTTGGAGGGGACAATACATCCAAACTCCATCACCTTTCAATCTATTTAACAACTAGTGTTATCTATCAAATCTAGAAAATTTGTCTGTAGTGTTTCTTTGTTTGTTTTTCTCCTCTCTGTTAGAAAATCTTATTAGTCAAATATGAGATCTCTTGGATTGACCCAGTATATATTTTATGTTTACTTTCATATTTCCTCTTTATAATTTTATGCTTCAACAATCTGGGAAGTTGTCTTAACTTTCTTTTTATCATCTTTCTATTTGGTAGGAGAGAGGGAAAATTACTAATGTCTCAGAGTCCCTTCTGTTCTCTGGTTGTCCTCCCTTCATTGAAAAAAGTGAAAAAAGGCATAATTTCTACTTCCTTACAGTTTAATTCAGAGAATCCGTAAGTTATCGAATGCTCCACAGTTAACTGCCCAAAACTAAGTGACTTAAAACAACCCTCTGTTATTTTGCTCATGATTCTCCCCATTGGAGATTTGGGCTTGGTGGTATCAATGGTCTGGGTGGAGTTTAGTTGACCTCAGCTACAGTCACTCAAGTGTCTTCATTTAGCTTGGGGGTCAGCAGGAGCTGGCAGGTTCCTGATGGCCTTGTCTGGTACATCTGGAATGGCAGGGAAGGCAGAAACCTCTCTCCATTTGTTACCATCTCATTCAGTAGACACACTCAGGCCTATTTACATAATAGGAACTAGATTCCAAGAGTGACTTAGAAGGCAAGACCCAAGTATAAGCATTTTTTGACTTTTTACTTATCTCACAATTGCTACTGGCACACCGATCAAAGCAAGTGACATGGCCAAACCCAGAGTCAGCATGGGAGGGGACTGTGCAAGGTGTGGAGGGAGTATACTGGAGCTATCACTGCAACAGTCTCCCTGAGATGAAATACAAGACCAGAAATTTTGGTCTTATATAGAAGACCAGATGAGTTTGAAAGTCTGTAAAAAAAAAAAAATGTAATTAAAAAACATAATTCTTAAGTTACAACATGTATCTACTGTGAGAATTCAATGAAAGAAAGGGTTTGACATCTTAGGAAAGATTACATGACTGATGAGTCTACTCCATGTCAGTCAGTTCAATTTACTTAGGATTTTTAGCCAGAGAATTATTGTTCACTGAAGAAAAAAAAAGGTAGTTTGAATTGTCTACCGAAGATTATTAGAATAAAAGAATACATTTGGAATTATTTAAATTACACACTTAATTTCCTGTAGTGCAATAAATCAAAACCTATTTTTAGAAAGGAAATTACATATAAGTTTACTTTTTACACAGATAATACAGACTTTATTATTGTGAATTTTAAACATTTCTCTTATGGCTACTTGAGTATCTTCATTTTAAGTTAGGTCATTAAAAATATATTTTATATAATGATAAATAAACTATATTGATATTAAAATATCTTAAGAAATTACGGGGTTGCAGTGGCTTTGGTGTTCACTGTGATGAATCTCTTCATAGATATTTTATTAACTATTTTTTTTTCCTGAAAATGAAATAAGTTGATAGTGTTGATAATTAGTTTAATCTCTGTGACAGGTGCTCAGTTCCTTGCAAATTTTAGCATTGGCTATTTGGCAAAGCTTGTCTTTAAAAGAACGTATGGGCTAAGAAATTCAAGGATAACAAATCTCTTCATATTTATTCTGAGTTGTATGTATTAGCAAACCATAGAAATCACATAACTATATAAACCATAGTCCATCCACAGACATGAGTCTCAGCCTCTCCTAATTTGGAGAAATAATTGCAGCCTAGATGCCAATGGGAGCATCAGCCTTTATACATAAACATGTTTTTTAAAAACTACCCTGACAATTGCACTAAATTTTAAATTTATCGAAGTCAAATCTCATAGGCTGAATATTCCATATATACCCTCAAATGGCTTTTCATTTTGTTTATTGTCTTTATCTCAAGGTGCAGGATACTACACATTTAATTTAATCACAAAACTATCAGAGGGTATTGACGTTTCACATGGCTACGAATGGCCCTTAATCTTTTTCTGCATCTGGAGAACCTCAATTAACACTTCAAAAGATAAAATAAGTGTAACTTTATACAAATATTATCTGTTTTCGTGGCTGGATTGAGCTATTTCTCTCTTTTCTACACCACCCACCTCATCCCTATTTTTTCTTCTTCTCCTCCTCCTCCTTCCCCTCCCTCCCTCCCTCCCTCTCTCTCTCTCTCTCTCTCTCTCTCTCTCTCTCTCTCTCTCTCTCTTTCTCGCTCTCTCTCGCATACACACTCATTTGCACATATAAGCACATAGGATGTACAGAGAGTTTCTATGAATTAATAATGCTTATTTTTTTCCCCTATCACTACAGTAGAAGTGAAGTTTAATACAGAACTCTATAGCAACTTATTTCAGTTTTTTTAAGGACCAGTAAACCAGTCTTGCATCATCTGTCATGATGATTTTTGGCTACATAACAATTAAAAGCCTTCATTTAAAACATCATCAGTAGCAAACTTTCTTTGAATTTAATTTGCAATGTCAAATTAAAGAAATCCCATAGGAATGAAGTAGTATCAAGAAAGAATTTTATTTACATTATTTTTCATAGTTCCTTTAATCTATGAAAGTAATTAATAATAATGTTACTAACACAACTAACATTTGTGTGTTTGTGTACTTATTATGTCTCAAGATCTGTTCTAAGCACACTACATCTATAAATGGATTTAATCTGCAAAACAACTTTATGAATGAGAGTTCATTTTATAGTTGAGAAAACTGAGGCACAATAAGGTCACACAGGTAGAAAGTGGTAGAGCCAGGTGTTTTTGTTTTTGTTTTTTCCCTGTTACACAGTTAATATAGTCACCTGTGGGACTGGGGAATATTTTTAAGCTTTTTTTTAAGGTATAAAATAATATAATATTAGTCCAAGTTACTCTTGTTACCTCATTCACCTACTAACATTTTGTCCCACTTTCCCTTTATCTCCCAACATTAAAATTTATTTCTTAAAAAGGTTATTCTCTTACATAATCACAAAACAGTTATAACTTCAGCAAACTTAACATGGATACGACACTTTTTCTAAACCACGTTCCACTTTTTTTCAATTGACCCAACGATGTCTTCAATAGCATTGTTTTACTGCCAGTACAGGATCCCAGTGTAGGTTTAGCGATTGCATTTAGTTTTCATGTCTCTTTAATCTCTCTCTCTCTTTTTTTTCTTTTGGACTGGTAAGGGGATCACAACCCTTGGCACAGTGTGGTCTGCACCACGCTCAGCCAGTGAGCGCACCTGCCATCCCTATATAGGATCCGAACCCATGGCCTCAGCGCTGCACCGCATTCTCCCTAGTGAGCCATGGGGCCGGCCCCTTTAATCTCTTTTAATCTGGACATTTTCATAGCCTGTCTTTGTCTTTTATGACAATGACATATTTGAAGAAACAGTGCTACTGAGGTCTTTGGTACAAATAAATGATTAATTGAGAGGCTCATTATGAAATAAACAGATCTGAAAGAAAGCTTTACCATGAAAGGAATGTCTATGAATGAAGATCTTACTAGATATTCCAAGGAGCTAATCAGAATAATTGAGGGTATATTTATTTATTCTGATCTTTCAAGGAAAACTGGACAAATTTTAAGAAAATAGAATAATTAATAAACAGCCATTTCCACTTTCCCTAAATTTGAGTACCAACTCAGCAGAAGAAAACTCCTGTATCTCTGAGACTGCTCTCATAAATATGATAAAGTATATAAACAAACAAACAAATAAACAAATTAATAAATTAGTTATTTTAAACCATTCACCCATAAGTTTATATTATGTATATTGATTTGTTTCTTTGGCATTACCTAATTGAACATGTAGAATTCACCCTGCAATGTCAAGTAGTAGTTAATCAAGATAATGGTAGCTTACACAAAGCACTTGGTGGCAGAGATAGAGAAAGTGGATTAATTTGAGTGTAATTTGGGAAGTAAAATTGACAAGTTTCTGTGATGAACTGAACATGGGAGGTGAGCTGGAGGTAAGAACCAGGGATGACTCCTAAGCTCCAGGTTTGCACATCTGACTTGATGACATCATACACTGAACCAGCCAGGGATGTACCAGCTTGCATAAGGGAAGATCAAGAGTTCAGGGGGACCTATTCTCTTAGATATTTGCGTAGGCATACTGCATTAGATGTACAGATCTGAAGCTCAGTAGGGAGGATAGAGGTGGAAAAACAATTCAGGGCATCACATATCTATACAGGTGATAGAAGGACTGTTGAATGTGAAGGAAACTGCCTAGAAAGACTCTAGAGAGAGTGTAGAAAAGAGAGCCTAGGACTGAGCCTCGAACAACTCCCACATTAAAGAGGTTGCTGGAAGATAGCTAGATTGCAAAGAAGCTTGGGGGGAAACCACAGCCAGAGATACTGAAGTAAAACCAGAAATGGTGTGTCACAAAGACTAGCAAAGAGAGGGCTGAAAGGAATGAGAACATTTTCACCATCATCATAGGTTGGAGAGAGGGCAAACAGGTTAAGTGTTCGACAATAATCTTAGAGTTTGGAATCGTTGTGGCTCTGGTGACTTTATCCTGTACTTTTTTTTACAATGGAGTGATGAATGTAGAAACCAAACTGGACTTAGTGGTGATGGAAAAAGTGATAGTGAGGGAAATAGAACCACAGACAAACGTTCTGAACTGTGGCTGTGAAGAAACAGGGTGAGTGGTAGCTGGAGAGGTGTACGAAGTTGAGGGAGGTTTGAGCCCTGTTTTTTGTTGTTGTTTTGTTTTTGTTTGTTTGTTTTTTTAATTGCTATTAGAGCAAATTTAACTCTCACTGGAAAAAATCAATTTGAGAAGAACGCGTGGAAGCACGGAAAAATAATTGAAAGTGCAAGTTGTCTCAGAAGGTGGGAAAGGATCACAGTACAAAGCAAAGAAGATGGGATTGGCCTTAGATGTAGAAGCAGCCCCTTTGCTGTAAGAGGAGGATAGAAGATAAGGAGGGGCACAGATGTGGGAGTAGTTGTAGGTTAGGAAGCAGAAGGTTGAAGGAGTTTCTGTAGAAAAATATGTTTCTTTATGAGGCAGGAGCTGGGATCATCTGTAGAGAGTCAGGACACAAATGGAAGTAGTTTTCAGGAGCTCAAAGAAGACTTAGAGTGTTACTGAGGAGAGTGGGAGATAGTTTCTCTGTCAAATGGATGCTGTTTAGGACTTTTTGAGGTTAGAAACCATACATTGATTTGGAGTGTGTCCGTCCTGTTGTGTACAATTCTCAATACCACATAGCTGTTCTGAGCAAGCTGGAGAAAGTAGATAATTTATGGAGAATTTTTGTAATGCAGATGTGTTAAAAAGACAAAGGCATTTAGTTCTGCTGATATAATTATTGAAATGATGGGTCAGAGAAACTATGCTAAAAATTAAGGGAAATGAATGAAGGGTAGGAATGGTGGTTTGAGCAGTGTTCTGATGAGGTTTAAAAAGAAATCTGGTTTCTCACAGGTGAGCTGTAAGAAGAGGAGGTTTTGCTTGGGTTTGTGATTTTAGATGTGGAGTAATCACCCAGACAATGCTAACATGACAGTGAGAGGGTGTGGCTGAGAGGTGGCTGAGAGGTGGGACTCGGGATGGGAAAAATTCTCCCCCAATGAGGAGATCAAGGGCCTGAGAGACCAAGGTGAGTGGATGTTGCACAGACCATGGATGGGGAGGGTAATCGATGGTTCCAGGACATCTGGGAGCCATTTTCAGGGATTTTAATAAATACAGAGCAGCAACTGAGAGGCTTCAGATGGCAGCAGATAAGAGGAGAGGAACATGATATATTAAAAGGAGGAGCAGGATTTTCTACTGTTTTGTTTTGCTTCTAACAAGAGGGCATGGATGTAATGGTTTATAAGTGGTAAAGAGGAATGTGGAGGAACCAATCCACTGCCAGCCCCTAAAATACAGAAAGTACTAAAAACTGAATGGAAAGTACTGGAGAATGCAACAGGTATAGCAGTGTCCCTGGAAATGAGCCAAGTCTGAAGTAAGGAAAAAAGGTAGAGAGTAAACTCCAAGAAGTGGACAGTAAATTGGAATTTGCTCATTAAGGAGTATGGGTTCTAAACATGCAGCAAAAGTGTGTGAAAGTGGGGAGAATTGTAGAACTGATTTGAGGGATAGTTTCTATGTGCCGAAGGAAAAGAAGCCCAGCAACTGGCAACTTTCTTATCATAAAACTGACTCATAGTGTATGATTGGGGAATTTTTTCTTTTAATTACTGCCCCAAAACAAATTACAAAATTTAGTCTCTATTTTCACACTCAAATTTACCTCAAAAAGTACCATAAACGACAATTTTGCACATGCTGTTCCTTCTATTTGGAATGTTATTTGCAAAGATGTCTACACGGCTTACTCCCTCACCACCTTTAGTTCTTTGCTCAAAGGACACCCTTTCAGCAGGGCTTCTACAGAAAACCATACCCTTCCAAGCCCTTCCTGTCCTTCTTCCCCAGCTTCATTTTCCTCTTCAGCACATCCTGTCCTCTGGCATGCCACGTGATTTACTTACCATTTATTTATTTATTTACTTATTATTTTTACTTCTCTTATCATGCTGGGATTCAAGGTCCTGGAGGAAAGGTTGACAGTTCACAACTATTTCAACAGCAACTAGAGCCACACCTGAAACATCACAGGGTTCACAAAATAATTGCTGAATGAATGAGTTAGTACACACATGAATTAGTATACAGAGAAATGCAATGGGATCTGAGGACAGTTGCAAAAAAGAAGCTACAAAAATATTTAGATCAATGAAAACATTGTTGGAATGAATGCAGGGCCCTCTAGGGTTAGAGGGTACAGCACACATGTGGGTGAAAATACGTGGTGCTAGGAGCATTTTAAAGTGGACTCTTTATTTCAGAGTAACCTCCGGATTACAGGATGATTTTAAAGTCATTTGAGAACATAATTCCCTATCAAATAGCACACTGAATAGTCTCCTTTTGGTTTAATTTTCAAAACCAAATAAAGCACAGTGCTGTTACCCTGCCTGAGCCTGATTTTGCAGCTGAGCGCCTCCGGGCATGTCAAGGCCCTAACTTAGATTAACTGCCAATTTCTGCAACTGCAAAAATTAAGCTACAGGAACTTTAAAAGCACAAACATGATTGAAGGAAGCAAAACTTTATTTTACTCTTACAAACTTCTCTACATCCCTGTTGGAAAGTAGTCAAGATTACATTTGACTAAATTTCAAACATAATTTGGTGTTTTAAAAACATTTTTGTTTTCTTTTGTTATTTTATAAAATGATGATCAAGACTTTTTTTTTTCTATGTCTACAGAGTGAGAATTTCAAATCTTATGATCACAGTGTCTAATCCTGATTTTTCTATTAATTTTGCATCTGGATTTTGTTTTTATATTTTTGTTTTGCTTAATTTTTTTTCAAAATGACCTTAGTAAAACTCTCATTTTATGCATTTAATATTAATACAAGACATGCATATACACAAATTTTTCCTAGAACAAAACAAGGTCATATACATATTTCTTTGAATTTCCCGAAAATGATTTTCTATCAGGAATATATTGGCTATATGAACAGACTTACAGTCTTTAAAATGTTCCTTTAACTAGACTATCTCTGTATTTCCCATCCTTTTAGAATCATCTGTGTAGGACTGAGTGATATTACATGAGGGGAGAGTACAGTAATGACAAAATGAAGAAATGCTTGACTACCTATCTTGTGCCCTGAGCACAGATCTGCAAGAAGATCCATCACTAATTTCAAATTTCCTTTTGAGCTGGATGGTACTGGATTGTTAACATGTTGTGTAATGACCTGTACAAATCAATAGGATGTCTGTCCAATTCTGGGAAGATAAATATGGATGAGTTCCATGCCATCAGTCATTTGGCCTGCTGCTGGTAATGTATTTTCTTACTCATTGTAAGTCATTCAGGAGAAGGCCCCAGAATAATCCTGTTGCTGCCTTTGGGTCTCAAGTATCAGGAAATATATCAGATTCTTTATATTTGCCTATGGGGAGACTGAGAATGCAGCTGGAAAATTTCCTCTAGCTTTTGCTAGAATAAAATAGATATTGCTGTTCATCAACAATGACTGCTGGGTTAAAGGAAAATTTTTTAAAAGGCATAAAAAGAGGGAAACTTAGATTTTTGAGATACAATTCAGATGTTTTAGAAATACATTTTGTCTATGATTCAGGTAAATGTTCTCTGATCCTCTAGTTTCACTGTTCTCAGTGTGTGCTCCCCAAGGGAACTGAATTTAAAGTTTAAAGAAACTTGGCTTTTGAGCAAAATTGAGCAGGAAGAATAGGAGGTAGGGATCCAACAGATAACTTTGCTTCCAAATTTCTTTGTCCCTCTTGCACTCAGTACCTACAGGACAAATTATACTAAACTTTACCATTTGTGTAAAAACTCTCCGACTGGTTTGGTCACTAATTCCTGTAATAGGCTGCTGATACATAATAGCTGTGACATATTGAGTACCAAGAGGAAAATCAGGGTGACAGCAACAGCTTCTGAGGGTTAGAAAATCCTATCTAGTCTAAAACACTTCTCTTTTTTTAATAAAATAAGTAATTTAGCTTGAATATATTAAATTATTCACCAGATATATCCAAATATTTTTGTAATACATATTATACTAACAACTCCATTCAGACATGAAATATAAACATATTGTGTTTAGAAACATAAGTTTTAGTGCTCAACAATTCAACAATTTTATTTTTTAAAACTAGGGATTATGTTGATAATAAACAAATGGAAATGTCATTCTGGTTTTTTTTTTAAAGGTCTTTTACAATCCGCAGATGCAATCATTTTAAGAGACAAAAAGTAGTATAAAGGAGAAAATTAAGACCCATAATAAATTATACCTGACCCTAAATTTATCGTGAAAGATATATTAGATTTTCTCAATATTTTATTTTATATATACCATAATTCACCTTTCCCAAAGGGGAAAATTGTTCCAAGTTTTTCAGCCTAGTGAAGAAGTATATTTACTATTTAAGAGGAGTCTACTATTTGACAAAGAATATACTAATCATATGAGGTAACTTCATTTTACACATAAAAAAATCTGAGACTGGACGAAGTTAATTAATTGGCCAAGTTCACATGTCCGATGATAGAAACTGCATTCTTTCCATTAATATCACACATACAGTACTCCTTTGGTTTTTGCCTAGGGAAACAGAGGCAAAACCAGTAACAACTGAAAAATAAGATGATTGTGAAGGGAAAAAGAGATAAGAAGAGAAGATGATATCACAGGAGAAGAAGGAATATATTGAAGACAAAAAGAACCTGTAAGGGACGCAAGAGATCACAGACCGTTCAGTGTAAACTCAAACTCTCCATTTAAGAACTAATTGCCGCACTAGAGAAAGTTCAAGTTTTGTCAGCCTCCATTTTATAAGCAAAATGGTTTTACCATAAAAGAACTGTAATGAATGTACAAAATTCTGTATATTTGAACAATATTCATGTAAATACATAAGGGCATTTTCGACCCAGTGTTCTCGTGTCAGAGAGATGTCATATTATTTCCACAACAAATATATGATTAAGTAACATAATTCAAATACTTACAAGATTTATTAATGTCTACTTCAATTTTTAATATGGGTCCTTATAGTTTTTCACCCTGGCTTGGAAAAATGTTACTTAAAAAAATTATTAAATAGCAAAAATTTATTTTTCACCCCTTCACTTATAATTTTATATACTGTTTTTGATGTAAGATGGTATAGCGGCAAATTATTTGTTATTTTTTGGAATTAACAAAGTCATTCTAGACTTTAATTATACCTTTAAAAAATTAGGTGAATTCACCCAGACACTAAGCTTTGAACTGGAATACATAAAGCTATGGTAATTTAAGAAAAATAATTGACTAATTGGGATAGTTAAGCAAGCTATGTATGTTAAGCAGATACATTGTGTGTGACAGTATGTCCCTCCTGGATGGACTTATTCTGAGTTAAAACTTGAAAATAGAACTGGGTCTGCTTCTCATCAGTGTCAAAAGTATCATATAATTTTCTATAAAAGTGTATTTTCTTCAATTACTGACCCAGGTTCTCCCTTTTCTCCATCCCAGGGGCATCCACATTCTGTGAATGATTTAAAATGATGATGTATATAATGTACTTGAAGTTGTACAGTATTTTTTTTTTCTTTCTTTCTTTGCTGATTATCTTCTCCTTGTCTGGAGGACGTTACTATTCGTTATCCCTAGAAGAGAAAACATGCCTTTTATAATTGCAT
This sequence comes from Galeopterus variegatus, assembly GCF_000696425.1. NCBI lineage: Eukaryota > Metazoa > Chordata > Mammalia > Dermoptera > Cynocephalidae > Galeopterus > Galeopterus variegatus. Next base: position 10,558 of record NW_007745208.1, read on the forward strand.
GTGTTTCGGTATTTGTTAGGAATGGGAGAACAGGCCAAAGTTTCTTATTTCAGAGTATTAATCTGAAGCCATAGTTCTCAAATGGGGGTGATTTTGCCCCCACCCCCAGTGGCATTTAGTAATATCTGGAGGCATTTTTTGGTTGTCATGACTAGGGAGGGGGCTGGGGGTTGCTACTGGCATCTAGTGGAGAAAGGCCAGGGATGTTTCTGAACTTTCTGTAGTTTGCAGACTATGCCCCTATGACAAAGAATTATCCTGCCCGAATCAGCAATAGTGCTGAAACTGAGAAATCCTGATCTGCCATGAAGAAAACCTGAGGAAACCATTTGAAAATTTGTAAATCACATAGTTTTACCTGAAACAATTTTACATAAAGAGGCAAAAGAAAATCTATTTTATGTCATGACATATTTAGTAAAAGATTCATTCTCTTTTTCCTCTTCAGATATATCATAGTCTAATCTTGCTCCATGACACAAAGCTAAGCCCCTATCAAACACTTTCTTGGGTAGAATACATTCACAGCCAACCCCCCCCCCCC
>NW_007745208.1:12018-12931 GCF_000696425.1 Galeopterus variegatus
TTTTTTTTTTTTTTTTTTGTCTTTTTTTGAGATCAGCCGCAGGGTGCTCAGCCAGTGAGTGCACCGGCCATCCCTCCCTATATAGGATCTGAACCAGCAGCGGGAGCGCTCCTGCGCTCCCAGCGCCGCACTCTCCCGAGTGCGCCATGGGCTCGGCCCCAGAAGACAAATTCTGAGGCCAAATATTTTGTAGATTTTTTTCTTCTTGTCCTGCCTGGGTTATTGCTTCTTCACTTATTTATTCATAAAATACATTCTTACTTGAGCGTCCACAAAAAATACATACAATAATTGACTGCAATTTTCACATGCAAGATTTATATTCTTTTTTCCTGATAAAAGAAAGGAGTACATTCCCTTTCCCTCCTCTCACCACACACCTACATAAAATTGAATTCTTTCACCTCTCTTTCACCTTTATTCTGGCTGGATAAATGAATATATTTATTGCATCGTTTCTGCTCTCTCTGTATTATTTTCCACCATCCCATAGATGTGACTAGCTATTAAATTGCTCCATACTTTTATGACTTTAGAGATATTACTTAACATTTGTACCTCATAAATAAGTGGGGATGGAAATGTTTTTGTATTATGACTTTAGGTGATCAAAAAATATTTATCACTGCTATAAGGAAGCACCGTGTTTTGGATGCTTTTATGATACTCCTATAAAAGGACCATTCATGTCAAGACTGAAAGTAGCATTTGATGGCAGTGTGAGAAGTGGCCATCAGACCAGTTAATGTACAATTTTGGTCATTCCCATAGGAATCAACAAGGGCATATCAGCATGCAATTACTAGAAAAATGAACAGCACTGTTCACAAGAGCTTGGCAATTAATTAAATGATATGCTTGTTCATCTCGCAGGTCAAGCAGATAATTATGCTGAGAATTGCTTTGAAATCAT
>NW_007745208.1:14432-15122 GCF_000696425.1 Galeopterus variegatus
TTGTCTGTTATATTCTAAAAATAAAATATTCATTATTATTTAGAAAAACTTCCAACTATAACGCTTAAAAACTAATGTAGTATAGTTAGTTTTGTACTGAAAGTCTAGAATTGTCCTGAGAAATAATTTATGTGCAATCATGTTAAAACATGGATATTTAATCCATGTACTATAAATTTATCATATCTCTCTTTGCAATAAAATAGGATTCAGTCTAAGAGAGATGTATTTTGGACTCTATCCAAAAGAACGTGTCATAGGTAGTAAGAGTTTCAAACACCAATGCCTAAAGGGTCCAGGCAGGTACTGTACGTGCATGAAATGGCCTGTGTATGAGAATATAGGAAGTGGTCAGGGTGGTTTAGAGAGCACAAAATCCCTAAAACCAATTCTTTCTATATGGGAATTCCAGCACGTTGTCACCAGAGCTTTGGATTTCTGAAAGGACAATAATAAATCATATTTATATTTGAAATTTTCTAATTTTTAAATAGTGAGTTATTTTTATCACACATATTGTAATACAAATAAATATATTTGGGGATTATATGTAAGATACCAGTTTAAATTCACTTTGGAAAGTTTCGGAGAATAAAATTTAAATTGTCTATATAAGATTTCAGTATCTAGTGAGCATTTTTTCTGCTTGTACTATTTTCATTTATATATATATATATATTTTTTTTTTTT
>NW_007745209.1:0-10981 GCF_000696425.1 Galeopterus variegatus
AGAGAGGGGGGAGGGAGGTGTCGGTGATGGGCCATAATAATCATATACAGTGTATATTGACAAAAAAAAAAAAATGAAAAAAAAAAGAAATTCTATAAGCTTAAGAAGAGTAGACATATCTCTAAGGAATTCTACTCAAATTCACTCTCAAGCTCTTTGTTCTCCTGGCTACCTTGGGTGGCACATGCTCGTGTAACTCTGGTTCCCACACACAAAACTATCACTGTGGTTTATAGCCTCTAAGGGATCCCCCAGTAAAGCCCTCCTCCAGTATTCATGTCCTTTTGTAGTCCCCTTCCCTTGATTATGGGCTGGACTTACTAATTCACTTCTAACAAATAAAATGGCAGAGTGATGTGACGTCACTTCTGAGATCAGGTTATAGAAAGACCGTGGCTTGCATCTCAGGACTCCCTCTTACTCTCTCTTGGATCACTCACCCTTGGGAAAACCAATGGCCATGTCATGTGGCATTCTGCAGAGAAGCCCATGTGGCATGGGACTGAGGCTTACCAACAACCACCTAAGTGAGTTTAAAAGTGGATCCTCCTACCTCACAGTCTAGCCCACAGGTGAGACCTCAGTCCCAGCCACCAGCTTAACCATAGCCTCTTGAGACCCTGAGCCAGAAGCACCCACCAGATTTCTGACCCACAGACACTGAGATAAATGTTTGTTTTGTTAAGCTGATAAATTTCAGGTAATTTGTTGTGCACCAATAGATAACTAATATAGCCAATGGACCCTCTGATAAGGGCACGTGCAAATAAGATATCCTCTCTCTGCACCCTGGCATTGGATCCCTAGGCTTAGGGTGGGGTAAGTCATCATCATCTCCATCATCATCATCACCTCCTCCTCATCATCTCTAACATTTTTTGATGTGCTGTGCTCTAGGTACTTAGGTACTGTGTTTAGTGGTTGACATGTATCACTGTCCTTAAGTCCTCATGGTGACCTTGTGAATTGGCCTTCTCAGAGAAATTTGGTTGCAAGAAACAGGAGCTGACTTTGGGTAACTCAAGCCACAGGGAATTTTCTGGAAGGAAATGGGGACCAGACCCTCTAAGGTGAGCTCTGTACTAAAGCCAAGCCTGAGAGCAGGCAGAAACTAAGGCATCTCCAGAGTCTAGGAAAGGGAGAGCATAACCAAGATAGGATGACCTGATGTTTGAAAGTAAGGGCTCGGGAACCAGCTGCCTGGGTTCAAATCCTGGCCCTGCTACTTACTAGCTTTGAGGTTGGGCAAGTTACTTAGGCTCTGCGTGCCTTGGTTTTCCCAACTGAGAAATGGTGATAATAATGGTATATGTCTGCATGTTTTGATGTACTAAATGAGTTAATATAATTAACTTGTTTACCATAGTGTTGGGCATTTAGTAAGAGCTATGTGGGTGTTAGCTGTTATTATTTATGGTTCTGTGGAGGAATTAACTAAATCTAACTCCATCCATTATCAATGACTTTTTCTTTCTCTGTGCTTGGGATTCAAATCCTAGATAGAAAACATAACATTACCCCAGATTAGTTCTCCAATTACTGTCCCATAAACCTGCATCAACTAAGAGAACCTAGAAATAAGCCCACTTATAAACAATCAAATGACTTTCAACAAGGGGCCAACATAATTCAAGGAAGAAAGGACAATCTTTCAAATAATGGTGCTAGAAAAGTTAGATATCCATATGTTAAAAAATGAACTTAGACCCTTACCTTACAACACACAGAAAAATTAACTCAAAATGTATCATAAACCTAAATATAAAAGCTAAAACTATAAAACTCCTAGGAGAAAACATGGCAGAAAACTTTTATGACCTTAGGCTAATCAAACATTTCTTAGAAATTATACTAAAAGGTATAACCCAAAAAAATGACAAGTTGGACTTCATCAAAATTTAAAACTTTTGGGATGTCCAGTTAGCTCAGTTGGTTAGAGCATTTTGTTGATAACACCAAGGTCAAAGGTCCAATCCCTTTACTGGCCAGCCACCAAAAAGAATAAAAAAAGACTAAAACTTTGACTCTTTAAAAGACACCACTAAGGGGCCGGCCCGGTGGTGCACTGGATAGTGCGCTGCTTGGGAAGCGCAGCGGCGCTCCCGCCTGAGGGTTCGGATCCCACATACAGACCGGTTCCCACTCACTGGCTGAGCGAGGCGCGGGAGCAACACCGAGGGTTGTGATCCATTGCCGGACACGGAAAAAGACAAAAGACAAAAAAAAAAGACACCACTAAGAAAAATGAAAAGACAAGCCACATACTGGAAGAAAATATTTGCAAAACACGTTAAGAACTTGGATTGAGCATAATGAATGCTTATGACCCACTAAGAAAAATGAAAAGACAAGCCACATATTGGAAGAAAATATTTGCAAAACACGTTAAGAACTTGGATTGAGCATAATGAATGCTTATGACTCAATAATAAGAAAACAAACAACCCAAGTTTTTTAAATAGATTTTTTTTTTTTAAGTAAAAGATTTGAATAGACATCTCATCAAGGAAGATATGCTCAACACCAGTAGCGATTATGGAAATGGGAATTTAAGCTACAATGAAATGCCACTACACATCTATTAGAAAGGTTAAATTAAAAAAGACAAGTATTAGTAAGGATACAGAGTAACTGTAATCCTCCTGTTCTGATGATGGGAATGTAATGTGGTACAGCCACTTTGGAAAACAATTTGGCAGTTTCTTATTTGCCATATTACCCAGAACTTCCACTCACAAGTATCTAAACAAGACAAATGCAAATATATATCAACACAAAGACATCTATGCAATTGCTCATAGCAGCATTATCTATAACAGCCAAAAAGTGGATAATCCAAGTTCAAATGCATCCAAATTTATCAACTGGTGAATGGATAAACAAAATGTGGCATGTACATAAAGCAATAAAAAGGAACACACTATTTATACTTGAAACAATATAGATGAATCTGAAAAACATTATGCTAAGTGAAGACTACATATTGTAGGATTCTATTTACATGAAATTTCTGGAAAAGACAAACTGTCAAGATGGAAAACACGTCGGTGGTTGCCTGGAGCTGGGCTGGAGCAGGGACTGACTGTAAATGGGAACGAGGAAACTTTGGGGTGACGACAGTGCTCTAGAACTAGATTGTGGGGATAATCGCACAATTACATGAATTTCCTAAAATTCATTGAACTGTGCATTTAAAATGGGTGAATTTTGATGTACATAAGTCATACCTCAATAAGGATGTTAAAAAAATAAATGATAAGCCACGACAAAGAAGAGAAAACCAGGATGCTGTGAGGTGCAGGGAAGGATGCCAGACTGGGGGACAAAAAAACAAAAACATGTATTATCCCTCTTTACACATTAGGAAAATAAAAAACAATGACATGGCCAATGTCACATGGCTACTAAGTGGCAGAACCCATGCAAACACCCAAACCCATGTGCTTAACCCCTCCACTAAGCAATCTTTCTTCCCTTCACACAACTTATCACCAGTCAGCCCCACTGTGCACAGGATGATCACACGGGACTTCTCACATCACTACGTGACCAGAATCTTCATCTGCCTGACATGTAAGCAAAAGACACTCCGTGACCTGATAGCCTCAGACGGTTCATTGAAGCTGCGGTTGTTACTTTTCCTTGAACTGTGTGAGTGCTTGGTGTGCTCGGGTTGATGTGGTGTTTTTTTTGTATTTCGCTCATCTGGCAGAGAATTACTACTCTGCTCTACAAGTTCCCACAGATGGCTTTATTTTCCATTGCTATTAAATTGGTTTTGAACAAGACATAATTCTTCAAGTGCCTGGTGAGCTCTCTGGGTTTGCTCGGGCAAGATTCCATAAAAATGTAAATAATCGGAACACTTCTGGGATTATTTATCACAACTGACTTGCGGCTGTAAATTTATGTATTAATTTCAGCTATAAGCTTCAGGGGGAAAAAGATGAACAGTTGAAAATAGACTCTCCCACCTAACATCTTCTCTGTGTTCCCATTTCTCCTTTGCTACCAGGGAATATCATGTAGAATGACTCACAGATCTGGGTCTGAAAGACATTAGACAGGATCAGAAAGAAGTCAGGCAGCGAGCAGGAAAGAATCATCACTCAGCAAGCCGGAGGCTCATCTCTTACCACTCTCCTCTTGCTCTCGAAACCCCCAGGAGGCGCTGATGACAGCCTTACCTAATTGTGTGGAACCTTTGGAAGATCTCAAATATCTATTCGGAAGGGCAAATATCCTAGCAAAACAACTCGCAACCAGGTAAGTGATACGGTGGATAATCCTAGGATTAGTGATTTTCCTGGTGGTACTAACCATTGTATCTTCATTTTGCTATTTTGCCAGATCCCCACCGCTTGGTAAAGATTTATTTTGTCCATGATGGGTCTAAAGATTTTAGCCATATTAATGAAAATGAACATCAGTCCCATAGCTGTCCTCTTTCTGTCACTCACAATGGTTCATACAGAATGGGAAAACAAGAACATCATCAACATGTCTTTAATTATAGCTAAAGGGGAAAATCTTTCTGATTGCTGGGTATGTCACTACAATCCACACGACCAATCAAACACAATAAGAGCATTCCCTCATGAGGGGGAATATCACATTTCCGAATTGGGAACCTGCCCCATCAACTATTGAGGTACCCCTAGATAATACTGTCGGGTAGGAATCTCAGATCTCTCTGCCCCTTCCTATGCAGATCATGAGTCAGGTAATTGAAAGAAGATTCTGGCAGCTTTATGCAAGGTTGACATATTTTATTCTTCAGATATGAGCTTCACAGACATGCTTTTATCCTCAGACATGAGCTCTCCCTCTACTCCACTGACCCTCCGTGCTCTGCTGACCAGCGGTTCACAGCAGTTACCTTTATATACTCTTAGTACGTAATAGCAGCCACAAGCCAAGCATTACATAATTACAACAATCATGCTGCATCAGTAAATGGGCACATATGCACAGTTACACTACTTTTATAACTTGTTTCTTGTGAATGTGCTGAATCTTGCCCATTTGTAAAGATGTGAGGCGAGTGATCCTGACTAAACTTTTTCTGCTATCCTTACAAATAGCAAACCTATGACGTGCGTAAACCTGACACCCCTCCACAATATTACATCTATAAAGGTAAAACTAAGACTAACTTGCACCACTCTTGGTGCTGCCTGCCTCCTTTGTGGAAGACCCGTGACCTGGACCGCCTCAGAGATATATCCAATGTCCTTCTCAGGTCCTTGTACTCCAAGCAACATTCATTGGGGCCCTGTTAAAAGCACCAGTGACAATGGAGACCCCAGTACCAAAAGTGTATGTAGTCTTTGGGAAGGATATGACTTGCCATTAGGTGTATGGAAAGTCAGTTTCGCCATTCCCAAGGCAGCATTTAATGATGCCACATGGAATAAGAGGGTCAAGGACACAATTCCCCAATCAGGAGGGCTACGTTCCCCAAACTGTAACATTTCCAACTTCCCTAACTGGGTATTACAAATAGCAAAAGAATTAAGCACAACTTCCCCCAAAAGAGCTTGTGCTCCATTGCGATATGTCTTCTTGTATGCTAACCCCTTAAACAGACCACCAGCAAATTGGCCCCCAGATGCCATATACCCAGAGGGAAGTTTTTCTTCACCCCTTGAAGCAAGGGCTCACCCATGTATAGATAATGTAGTGTTCACAGGAAAATGCACAGTGGCCCCAGATGGTGTGTTATCTATAACAAGATCTATCATGACCCCCACAGACAGAAATGGGCCATAGGCCTGATATTGGCAGGTATTGGGACAGTTATTGGATTAGCCCCTCCCTGGGCAGGATTTGCTTATCATGAAGCCACTCTAAAGAATCTAACACAGTAGCAGATTTGGCCCAGATGACTGGGGATGCCATACAAAACCTACAGGCATCCCTGGACTCTTCAGCTGGCGTTGTCCTGGACAACTGCTTAGCCCTAGATTATCTTCCAGCTGAGCAAAGGGGAGTATGTGCTGTGATAAATAAGACTTGTTGCACATGCATAAATATTTCAAGCCAAATAGAAGACGTAAAAAGGACATATGAACAAGCCACCTGGTTACACGAGTTCTATAATCCGAACTCTCAAAGCGTTTGTGCACCTGTGAAGAACTACCTACCCTCGGTCACTTGATTTTTCTCGTTAGGACCACTAGCCATTTTCCTTTGCTTCTGATTTTTGGTCCCTGTGTCTTTAACCTTCTTGTTAAATTTGTCTTTTCTAGACTTCAACAATTTCATTCAAACACAGATTCTACCCTGCACCAACCCAACTGCCTGAAACTGAGCTGAGGCCCCTAAATCAGGAATTCAGAGATTTCTATTCCCAAATAGGCAGGACCTACAGTCCCAGTTAGCCTGAAGCAGCTACCAAAGACGGACCTTTGTCCTTCAGACTCCCTTAATATTAAGGGAATGGAATCTCTGAAAGGCGAATGATACAGGATGTGCCCAGTCTCCCTGGGCTCGGGTTTCAGGACATGCCTTGGGGTTTCCAGCCACTCCCTGTGGTCTCAGGCCCCCTCTTCCAAGCTCTCTCCTGGAAGAAAGCTATTGTTGCTAGTTAGACCTATTCTTAGCACCAACACCGGGAAAATGAGACCTCGGTGGGGCTTGCTTATGCAATCCAGTGGCTGGGCACACTCAATAGAGAGCACAGAACATTTTGGTGTATACGACTGGGAACCACCCCCTTAATTGAATATTCACTAAATAGAAAAACTATAAAAGCCGAATCCCAGGCAAAGACAGGGTCATTGCTGTTCACTATCCTGGTGGCAACCTGCACCTGCTGGCTGAGGTGTGTATAATTTACTTTGTATCTAACTTAATTCAGCAAGCAGGTGCTCATTCTCTTCAGCCAGCCTGCATTTTGTACTGAACTTTAAGTTTGTTTTTCTGGCTTTTGTGTTAGACTTGATGCCTGTAATGAACTTACTTTTGTGTTAAACTTGGTGTGGGCCCTGCTCAGTCTCGAGCATGCCACACTCTCTCTGTAGAACCTGTATTTCTTGTCTGTTTTATTAAACTTGTTCTCACTTTTTACTGTGATTGTGCCTTGAATTATTTCCTGTGGAAGAGCCAAGAACCTGGTAAGAGGACTGGGTGGGTTGAGGCTGTCTGGCCCCCCAGACCCTACCTCCAACATCACAAGGACTGCTCTCGCTTTGCCTGTGGGTGCCAAGAGACTGAAGTGCTTGGGAATATACATTCCACTTGGAGGGCAGCCCTTAACCAATGAATGACAGGTGCAGGCTTATAATCATGCCAGCTCTCTTATCTTGAGGGGCAACTGTGAGGAACAACCCACACTGCTCCCAGAGCTCCCCTGCAGGACTGAGCCACACTGACCCTCCATGGGACCTTGCTTGATCCCACATGTGGCTTCTTCCATTCTCCATCCACTTCCCCACTACCCTACCAGTGTTTCTGAGAACCCCTCCTAATAAATTCCTTTTGCACAAGTCCTCATATCAGGGTCTGTTTCTGGGGAGCACAATCTAAAAGAAAGAGCCTTCTGCTGTAAAAAGTTCTTGCTGAGCTGTGATTAATATCATAAATTTTAATGCATGCAAGCACTCCAACCAGACAGAATATTTGCTGGTTCAAACAAGGAGAAGGTCCTGCAAGTAACTATAACTGGTGGGGGAGGTGCATGCCTACAAGCTACACCCTTCTATGCCTGAAGCTTCACCCCCATGACCAGTGTCCCACTGGGAAGGGGCCAGAAGTCTGTGCTGCTGGCATTCCAACCAAACTGGACATGGGAGCCTGGTGGCAAGACTGACTTGGGGCTAAGCCAAGATCATCCCAACCTGCTCCTTCTCAAGATATCCCTGAGCCAGGGCAGGGCAGGACCAGGCTTATGGTGGGGAGCTGGAGGCCCATCTGGCTAGAGGATCTTAGAGGGATGACATGCAAGCTGTTAAGGTCTATGCAACAGAGATGCCTTCAACATTAGGGGACAGGCTACCCAATTAAAGAGGCTTAAATAGTATGGGCATATTCATCAAGTAATTTGCCATAAAGAAAAGCAGCAGGGTGTTGTGAAAGAGAAAATCAGAGGAAGCCTGTGTAAACGGGGTTGGTAGAAAGCTCTCTCTGAGGAGATACATTTAAATCTAGGCCAGAAGATGGAAAGAAATTGCCACTTCAGAAAGAGCAGCGTGGTGGGCAGAATACTGACCCTTCAAAGAAGTCCACATCCTATTCCCCAGAACCTGTGAATGTGTCACCTCACATGGCAGAAGGGACTTTGCAGACGTGGTTAAGTTAAGGATCATGGGGTGGGGGAGTGATTTCCCAGGAGTATTCAGGTTGCTGCACTGTAGTTACAAGTTTCCTCAATAAAGGAAAAAGGGAGGCAGGAGGGGCAGAGGAGATGTGACAATCAAGGCAGAGGCTGGGTGACAAAGCCACAAGCCAAGGCTCACAGGTGGCTCTACTTCTGGAAAAGGCAAGGGGATGGATCCTCCCCTACACCTCCAGAAGGAACGCCCCCTTGAGTTTAGCCCAGTTTGGCCCATCTTGGACTTCTGACTTCTAGAATGGAAAAGAAAAAAATTTGTGTTGTTTAAATCACTAAGTCTGTGGTACAGTGGTCCCCCGTTATCCACAGGCGATACATTCCGAGACCCCCAGTGGATTTCTGGAAACGCAGATAGCACCAACCCCTATATATACTATGTTTTTTCCTATACACACATACTTATAATAAAGTTTAATTTATAAATTAGGCACTGCAAGAGATTAACAACAATGAAAATAAAATAGAATGATTATAACAATAACTGTAGTAAAAGTTACATGAATGTGCTCTCTCTCTCTCTCTCTCTTTTCAAAATATTTTATTGTAAATGTACTGTGCTAACTTATTTTCAAGCCGTGGTTGACCACAACTGAAACTGCAGAAAGCAAGACCACGGATAAGGGGGACCACCGTAATTTGGCACAGCAGCAAGAGGAAACTCACACAAGCCTTGTCCCAGAGGGAACAGCATGTATGAAGTCCTGCGGTAGGAAGGCTTTCAGTGTATTTGAAAAGTGTGAAGGGAACCCGTGTGGCTGGTACCAGTGGGCCAGGCCCTACGATGAGGTGCAAGAGGTGGGTAAGGAACAGATGACATGGGGCCTCATAGACCACCTGCCATAAGAGGTTTGGATTTTATTCTAACATTGATGGAAAGCCACTAAAAAGTTTTACTATAATCTGATCTGCATTTTTCCAAGATCACTCTGGCTGCCGTGTGGAGAAATGGATGGGACGGGGGCCTCAGCTGTGGTGGGGACCCAGGAGAGCAGAGCATAGAGACCATCAGGGGCCGTCAGAGTGGTAAGGATGACCTCGATCAAGACGGTGGGGATGCGGGTAAGGAGGTGGCTGCAAGACGTATTTCAGACACTGACTTACCGACTCTGAAAAAACCAAATAAGATAATCTGGACATCTTAATACCAGAGGCCCTTTGGTCTAATCAAAGCCAGCCTTTCAGAGACAACATGTTGGCTCCTGACAGTGACAAACCGGGTTGCCACACAGTGGGTCCCCAGAGCAGGGACTTGGGGATATTCTGGTAGAGCAGAGAAGGGTAAAAAGAAAATGTATGTCCCTTCCTAAATGTCCAGCAACAAATGACTACCTCATGAGAAAGAAGTGTAGTCAAAGTGCAGGAGGATGTTGTGGCCATGCCGTGGACACCTGAAGTCAGAACGTTATTTATGGGGACAATGACTTATTCTCCTAAACAACCATAAAGTCCTGGCCTCTCTGAGTTCCATGAAAATCTCTAGCTCAATCTCCAACTTGAAGTTACAAAAATGAACACAGACCCTTCAGGAGTTCAGATCTGATGTGAAGTGTATCCAAAGACCTACCAACAGATGTTACAGAGTTTTGGAAATGTTACAGACTCATGCCTACTGACAGAAGCGTTAAGTAGAACAGTGTTCTGGTTTTATTTTTAAGCCAGGAGGGGGGTTGTGTTTGTCCTGGGGTGACTTCCTGAGTGCTTTCTGCTCCTCACAAGAAATAATTATAACAGCGAGGCTATCAACCAAGCAACATCTAACATTTCTTTTTTTTAATTTTCTTTCCAATTTATTTTTTCTTAATTGACCCATTATAATTGTATATATTTATGGAGTACAATGTGATATTTGGGTGCATTTATACAGTGTGCTTCAATCATATCAGGGTATTTAGCATTTCTGTCACCTCCATACATTTGACACCTCTTTATGTTGTAAGCATTCAATATCCTCTCAATTAGCTACTTGAAGTTACACAGTAATTTGTTGTTGACTGTAATCTCCCTATATTGCTATAGCACACAAGATCTTATTCTTCCTGTCTCTCCACAATACCCACCTTCCATTGACCACCTTCCCCCCATCCCTCCTCCGTCCTCCCCTCAGTCTCTAGTAACCATTCTGCACTCTCCTTCTATGAGATCAACTTTTTTAGCCTCCGCACATTAGTGATAACATGCAGTGTTTCTCTTTCTGAGACTGGCTTATTTCACTTATAATTTTCTCCAAATTCATCCATGTTACTAAGAATGGCAGAATTTCGTTCTTTTTTATGGCTGAGTAGCATTCCATCGTGTATATATACCGCATTTTCTTTTTTTTTTAATTGGTTATGAATATTCATGAGGTACAAAGCTGATTGTCACCCCTCGTGCCCAAGATGTGAAGGCCAGACCCATACTGGCAGCGTGCCCATTACCACAAATTGCATTTGTACCCCGTGTCCCCCACCCAGTTATCCCCATCCTCCCACCCCCTCCCCTACCTATCCCCCCCACTCCACTTTGTAGCCCAAGGTATATTCTCTCCCTCTGCAAGACCAACGCACCACTGTGGTCTTTCTTTCCTTCCTTCTTTCTCCCTTAGCTCCCACTTATGAGTGAGCACATGTGGTATTTATCCCTCTGTGCTTTGCTTATTTCACTCAA
>NW_007745209.1:11875-15122 GCF_000696425.1 Galeopterus variegatus
GATCATCCATGTTGTTGCAAATGGAAGAATTTCATTCTTTTTTATGGCAGAGTAGTATTCCATGGTGAATACATACCACAATTTCCTTATCCAATCATCTATCAATGGACATTTAGGTTGGTTCCATGTCTCGGCTATTGTAAACAGAGCTGCGATGAACATGGGAGTGCAGGTACCCATTCGACATGATGATTTCCATTCCTCTGGGTATATACTCAGAAGTGTTATTGCTGGATTGTATGGAAGATCTATGTGTAGCTTTTTGAGAAACCTCCATGCTGTTCTCCACAATGGCTGCACTAATTTACATTCCCACCAACAATATGTAAGGGTTCCCCTTTCTCCACACCCTCACCAGCATTTGTTATTTTCTGTCTTTTTGAAATAGCCATTCTAATTGGAGTCAGATGATATTTCAGCATGGTTTTGATTTGCATTTCTCTGATGATTAATGATGCTGAGCATTTTTTCATATATCTGTTGGCCATTTGTATGTCTTCTTTTGAGAAATATCTATTTAGCTCCCTTTGCCCATTTTTTAATCAAATTGTTTGTTTTTTTTACTATTGAGTTGTTTGAGTTCCTAGTATATTCCGGATATTAATCCCTAGTCACATGCATAGCTTACAAATACCTTCTTCCATTCTGCAGATTGTCTCATTGCTCTGTTGATTGTTTCTTTTGCTGTGCAGGAGCATTTTACATAATTTCGTTTGTTGACGTAATCCCATTTGTTTATTTTTGCTTTTGTTGCCTGTGCATTTGAGGTCATATTTGTAAAATCTTTGCCCAGTCCTAAGCCCTGAAGGCTTTCCCCTGTGTTTTCCTCCAGAACAGCTAACATTTTTTGAACACTTACTATGTACAACACTATGAGACAGATCTATTATGATTCCCACTCTAGAAATGAGGAAACAGAATCCCCAGAAATAAAGTAACTTGCCAACATCATACAAGGAAGCAGTGGAGACAGGTCTAACTACAAATCCAAGTCCTAAGCCAGGGATCTGCAAACTATGGCCCATGGGGAAAAATCCCATCTGCCCTTGTTTTTGTAAATAAAGTTTTATTGGAACACAAAACATGCCCATTAGATTACCTCCTGTCTAGGCTGCTTTCCACATGTCAAGGGCAGAGCTGAGTAGTTGCCAACAGAGACCATATGGCCACAGAGCCTAAAATATTTACTGTCTGGCCCATTACAGAAAATGTTTGCCAAGTCCTGTTCTAGATCATACATTACACCGGGAGCGTTTCCTCGTGACTCGTCCTCCTACTCCCTCATGACCCTTCCCTACGTAGTCCAGACCACTGAATGAGACACCTAGGATCCGACCACTTCCCAAATGCCTTCCCCTCCCACAACTAACCTGACAACCTTCCTCCTTGGCCTTCTCTGTTGTTGAGAGGAGGGGTGGCTGGACTACAGCAAGCTGGGCCCCTGGGTCCCTTGGGACTCCAAGACTAGTTTGACTACATGAACTGCAGTGGACTCACCCAGAGAACACTCACTCCAAGCATGATTTCTTGAGAAGTGTGAACGTCACATATGGAGAAGATTTGCTTTTGTAGCCAACCATAAAGACCTGACCTGTACGTGTTCTATGCATCTCTCATCCTAAGCATGACTTCTATTTCATGAACCTTTCCATGGGGAGGCCCTTATAGAAACTGCACAGCTGGGGGTGGAGGGGGTGGAGAAATAGGATGGGGTGGCTAGGGAGATTCTGACCATCTTGCAGCCCTGCAGCAAAGTGGACAGGAGTAGATGGAGAGGGAAGATGAGGGCCCAAGTCAGGCACTGTAGATTCCTCTGACCGCCAGAGCTGCACTCGCAACCCATTCTGGGCTTCCTTGTTCTATATTATTCCTTTACTTCAGCTTCCATTTCCTCTTTGATTTTTAAAAATGTTACCTTTGCATCATTTATTTTCCACTTACTACCTTTGCTGACTGGAAAAATAACACATGGTTTGGTATCTGTTCCATCTACCTGGTTCTCAATTCTTAAGCAAAGCCACTGTGCATTTTTAATTGTTAGAACTTCGTAATAAGTTCTTCTATCTGGTGATTCCACCTTTCTTGAACTGTTCTAATTGAACCATAGAATTATCTTATTAAGCTATTAAATAACATAAATTCCATGTGTTCAGTCTGTCAACTGATTTTGGAAAAAAAAAATTTTTTTTTAAGATGACCGGTAAGGGGATTTTAACCCTTGACTTGGTGTTGTCAGCACCACGCTTACCCAGTGAGCTAACCGGCCATCCCTATATAGGGATCCGAACCCATGGCCTTGGTGTTATCAGCCACACTCTCCCAAGTGAGCCATGGGCCGGCCCTGATTTTGGAAAAATTTAAATCTCTGAACTATTTAGGTTCCCATGCCAGACAATTGATACATCTCCTTACTTAAACTATCTTACTGCTCAGTAAATTTTTATAGTTTTCTTCATGTACATTTTATGTTACAAAAAGTCTGGTCAGTTTACTTTCTGTTGCTATTGCAAATAAGACTTTAAATAATGATTTTATTTGTTATTGATTTTCAGATGTTTATCTCATATCCAACCACTTTCCCAAACAGCCCTATTAAGGTTATTATAGTTCTTATCATATAATCATTATCACTTATAAATGATACATTGGGGCTTTTAAGATGGTGACGGGTCTGGAGCGGCCATGCCAGGAGACAGCGTGACCCTGAGAAGTGTGCGCTGTGATACCAGAGTACTATTTGCATTTCCAAGAGCAACAAAAAACGAATAAATCTTTCAACAACGAACCTACAATGACAAACAAGCAACAACAGGTTCGAGGTTTTAGAGCCGAAACAAAAGAAGACTCCTGAGAGCGCCCAAGCCCTGCTGCGGGTTCGAGCGAGCAGCCCAAGAAAACAAAGGCCAACTAAGTCAGCAGAGATGAGACAGAAATGGAGTGGAAGGCGCTGGACCGGCCCAACTCTGCGAGCTCTGTGAGTCACCCCCAGCCCAGCCCCACTTGCAGGGCGAAGCCTGACTGCTCCCCGCCTGCCTGGCTCCCGCCTACCACACTAGGCCAGGCGCCCGCAACAGAGCTGCCTCCATTTTCTTGGGTGGGGGCAGAGACGGCCGGCTTAGAGCAGGCAGGCCAGCCATCTCTGCTTAGCACGGCTCCTCACTGAGATGTGCCATTTGCTTACCTCGACACGGGGCACCCCGGGGCCTGTGGACCGGCCTACAATCCCACTCTCCCCGTGGATCTCTGA
>NW_007745210.1:0-15116 GCF_000696425.1 Galeopterus variegatus
GAGCTGGGGTTTAGCCCACAGCCACCTCCACCCCAGGGATCCAGGCCTGAGGACCTAAACGGACTCTGTATAATCACGCACATCTTTCTCTGTGGCCACCCAGGTGAACAAAGGAGGGCGTGACCTGGTATGCTGGATGTGTCTCAATAAAAATGGCAGTGCCATGGGGTGGGGGGGCAGTGATGATGTCCTCAGTTCTGGATTCACCCCCTGCCATGCAAAAAGACTGTCTACTAACACAGGATTTATAATAGCATCTGGGTGCACGTAGGTACAGACTTACGCTATATCATTCCAACAGCAGGCTGAGCCAGGCCTGGGGAGAGAGGGCGAGCTGGCTACATGCTTCCTCGAAACCCTCCCTGGCTTCCCACCAGCCAGGAATCCAGCCTAGACTTAAGCTTGGGAAAAAAATACACCCCCCCCAAAACTACCTTTTTGGACTCATTCTCTTATCCTCTCTGCTGTGGACATATCGGGCCCCTCACTGTCCCCAAATATGCTTTGTTGGAGGTAAGGTCAGGATGTTCTCAAGGAAGGAGTGACTGGGGGCACCTTAATCAGCTTGGGGATACAGTTGTCAGGGAACACTTCCTGCAGGAGAAAACACCTGTGTTGAACCCTGAAGAACCAGTAAAAAACATAACAAGAATGGCTCACATATACTGAACACTTACTAGGTGCCAGGAACGTAATCAGCACATTGCTTATATTATTTCACTTAATCCTAAAATCTTCCCTATGGGATAGGTACAATCATTATTAGTTTCAACTTACAGATGAGGAAACCAAGTCACAGAAAGGTGAGGAAACTTGCCCAAGGTCACCCAGCTTGTAAGGGATGGAGCTGGCCTTCAGACTTGGGCACGATGACATCTGAGCCTATGCTCGATCCACTCTGTGAATCTCCACTGGACTGTGAGCCTTTGAAGTCAGGGACTGTATGATTCATTTCTGTACTGCTGGTACTCAGCAGGGGCTCCAGCAAAAAGGTATCTGTGAATGCTGTGGATGAGCTGGTGGGTGCGTGAGTCAATTTAGATGTATTTCCAACCTAAATAGACCCCGAGGGTAACAAGCACGTGCAATTACAGCACATTAGTAAAAACCAAACATTCCATTTAGCCTAGAACAGTAGTTCCCAAACCACATTCCCCAGGACACGAATCCCTGGAAAGGCACAAAACGGTGTCCACAGTCATGTGAGTTTGGGGAACTCTCTGTATTAAGCAAAACTAAACAGGTTTCTCAACTTCAGGGCTTCTCTGGTTCTTTAGGGTGATGATCATCTCCTGGGATTAGAGGCCCAGCAAATAAAACTTGGCAAAGTACCATTTCTGAGTCAGCTCCTTTGGAATTTAAGGGATGGTGTATTAGTTATCTATTGCTGTGTAACAAATTATCCCAACACTTCACAACTTAAAGCAATAATAAATATTATCTCATACAGTTCCTTTATGTAATTCAGGAATTCAGAAGCAACTTATTTGGATGATCCTGGCTCAGGGT
Organism: Galeopterus variegatus; assembly: GCF_000696425.1. Lineage (NCBI taxonomy): Eukaryota > Metazoa > Chordata > Mammalia > Dermoptera > Cynocephalidae > Galeopterus > Galeopterus variegatus. The sequence goes on from NW_007745210.1 coordinate 1,510, forward strand.
CTTGCATGAGTTGTAGTCAGGATGTGAGCCGAGGCTGCAGGCATTTGAGAGCTTGGCTGAGGCTGCAGGATCCACTTCCTGGGTGGTGTGCTCTCGTGGCTGGCATGTTGGTGCTGGCTACCGAGGGGGCCTCAGCTCCTCACACGCGGATCCTCCATAGAGTTACTTAAGTGTCCTCATGATGAGGCTTCTCAAGAGTGAGTGATCCAAGAGGGCAAGGTGGAGGGCAATGTTTTTTATGACCTAGCATTAGGAGCCACAGCCTGTCACCGTATTCCACTGGTCACACACGGCACCCCTGATACGATGTGGCAGACGAATACACAAGGGCATGAATACCAGGAGGCAAGATCAGTGTGGGCTTTCTTAGAGGCTGACTCTCCAGATGGCCTCTGGTTCAGACGTCTGGACCTTGGTGATAGGTGTGTGCGCTCTCTTTAGACCCGCAGGTGCACGTGGACTTCTCTTTTGAACTATCTCAGCCATCATATCTCCCCACTGGCCACTTAGTCTTTACACTCTGTTCTCCTCAGTTGCCTCTCTTGACCTCCTAAATCTCTTGACTTCGTGGAATCTAAATCCTAAGTGTCAGAGCTGGGAGCCATCCTGTCCAAACTCTTATTTTGCACATGAGAAAACTGAGGTCAACAAAAACAAAGAAATTGTCCAGGGTCACTGAGAAAGTTAGTGACAATCCACAGCCAGAAGTTTTTGGGTTTCTTTTCCATCACTCATGCCTGATAAGACGTGACTGTAAATCCACTGGCCTGAAATTCCAGTGGAGCACCACATCCCTACCCAAAGTCAGGAACTGCCTACAGACCTGACCATAACAGGCCAAGAGATGGTGGGTTCCAGGCCAGACACTGTGTGCGCAGAGCCTTTGTAGAGGTGGGGTATAGGAGAAATATTATGGGCTGGGCCCTTTATGGCCCCATTTGGAGCAGTACCAATTCCCAGACTGACTCTGCCACCACCATCCAAGGGAATAATAGGAACTAGGAGCTTTCTCCTTCAAACCTGCATCTTGAGACCCACCCTTCTCTCCCAGTATGAGCTCAGCCAGCCTTGCAGGCAGCAGAACCAGCTATCCCTGTGAGTGGGAAAGCTGAGTGTGTACACCTGAGATGCCTGATGGCCCTATGTCTCTGGCACAGCTTGGGTGTGCACAGCCCATTCCCAGGGATGATGTGCTTCTAGGCACTGGGTCTAGGTAGATTAGTTGGTCACTGTCACAAGTAGCTGGAGGAGGCAGTTTCATCAGGGTCTCCCCTCCACTCAGTCTGTTGGGACTCAAAGTATTTATTGCAACTTTCATACCAGCATGTTCTTTCTCTACAAAGCAAATTTGTCAAACTATTATAATAGATCCTAGATAACTCTTAATAAAAGCAGGACAAACAGGGAAGTTCAATAAGGAGCAAGACGGAACAGAAATAGAAACGCCCGCCTGGCGTACTGCTGGCATAAGCTCCATCTCAGCTCCATCTGCCCTGGAGAGAGAGACACGAGTGGGTCCTCGTCATTCTGCAGGTCTCAGCTTAAACCTCACTCTTCTCAAAGAACCTTCTCGATCACCTTCTGCAAGGTTTCACCGTCTGTTATTCTTTATTGTGAATTTTGTTTTTTTCCCTCCAGGACCTACACATTTTATAATTATCCATGTATTTATTTTCTTGTTTACTGACTACTCCCCTTACAAGATTGCAAGTTTCACGAGGACACGGACAATGACTGTTTTACTCCCCACGCTGTACTCAGTGCCCAGCACAACACTGGCACTCAACAAATGATTGCTTTTGCCAGGGTGGAAGAGTGTTTTCCTTTGCCATATGCCTGAGGGTTGAGACATCTGGAGGAGAGTCCGTCTTCCTAATTTGGCATCAGGACCAGATAAGCGCCTCTCCAATGCACTCCGGCAAGCGACGTGTGCATCCCCTTCCGTCTGGGTCTCAGATGCTGTGTCTCTGGCCTCTGGCAAGGAGCCCTGTCTGTTCCCTGGCTGGCTGGCTGGGGCTGACTTTCTGATACGTCTCTTGTTGGGAGGGACCCTATTTCTCAGAGGTGGACTGTCTGTCACATCTTGGTCCTGTCTGGTCCTGGTTGGATCTTCCATGGGACCCTGCTCTACATCAACCCTTCTGCTAGTGCACCCTCCCTCCAGACCCTCGAGACAGTCCTATCTCTGACCTGATGCTTGCTGCGACAGCTGGATTCATCACCCCCTCCCCTTCCTGGGTGAGCTTGTTCTATGCTTGGGGCTTCCTGGAGGCCAACCTCCCACACACCTGCTGGATTCCCTGCTGGATTCTTGGCTCATTCCTCTTTTGTTCTCCAGGGCAAGGCTGTGAATCCTGATGCTGACAATTTCCTGCTGATTGACCTTAACTCCAGTTCGACTGATCTTCGTTTCTGTATGACTTAATCTAATGCTTGTTTTAATGTTTATCATGCTATAAAATTTCCAGGTGTGGAAAGTCAGCCCTGGGTTTTGGTTAGTGCCCAATCTCTAGAGACTTGGTGAATGCCACTCCCAAGCAAGTGATGCCCACTGTCTGCTCTGGTCCCTGGGGGAAAGGGGTGACCTGGATGTGTCACAGTCCTCTCTTCCTCCAAGGTAGGAGGTGTAGGAGAGACCTGAGCACTTTCGAGTCCTTCCTTGCCTTTCTTTGTTCATTGTGACCAGGGACACTTGGAGTTCTGCGTCCTTTCCCTTCTGGGGTCAGAAGTCGGAGTCTAGGGAGGCAACGCTCCCAGCACCCGTTGTTTCTAACCAAGGTTCAGCACCCCAGATGACCACTTTAAAGCCAGTGGCACCTCACTAAGAAGTTTCTTGGCTAAAATAAGATTCTTAATTGTTTTTCAAACTGCCACTTCACATCTGTCCATTCCACCTCTTAAGTGAGCTCTATCTTCTTTCATTCTGAACATTTTTGAAGAGGGTAGAGAGGCATCACACCTGGTCGCTGTCACAGGGGTATCTGCAGTCAGCTCTTGCCTTGGATACACTTTGAGGCCAGGGACCAGGTCTGTTTGCTCACTGTTGTACCTCCAGCTCAGTGCCTGGCACATAAATCTATTTTGAATAAATGTACTGGGATAATGGGGCGGGGGGGAGAGGTTGTAGAGAACCCCAAATCACTGCTAACACTAATAACCAAAACATGCCGACGGACAGATTTAATGTAAGCCGATTGTCTTACAATTGCATCCAATATGTAGAAACACATTTACCATTCATCCCGCAGTCTGCTACATTGTCTGTTTCTATCTGAGCTATCTTTTTTTGTGAATAGAGAACAAAGCCTGCACTAACAGAGTTTGTCACCCAGCAAGCTGAATTCTTTGCTTTCTAAATAGTCTAGCAGCCCTCATGGGCCAAGATAACTCAGCCCAGCAGCTTTGGAGTCCTGATTTTGTGACTCCCACCCTTTTTATTCCCCACCCCTCTACCAAGTGACATCCCTTTGCTCAGGTGTCAAATCTCAGTTCACACGCACTACAGCCGAGTCATGAAGGTATTTTCATCAACATGCTCACTGCTCCAGGTGCTGTCTGAACTGACTGCGGATGGGGAGGGGTGTCTCATGTTGCCACAGACACAACGTGGACCTACTGGTAGCTATGTAGTTCCAAACAGTTGGCATCTTCTGAAACAAGGACGTTATCGCTGATTGGCAATTGGATTTTTTCCCACATCTCCCCTCCCTGTTATTTTCATTATTATTATTTGTGTTCCTATGGTTTATCTGCAAGCCAGTTAATCCACTAGTAGATAACTGAGTGACTCTATCATTATAATCAGAGGTACAATATCTCTAGTTGCTTGGACTGGCTTGAGGCAGTAGAATTCATTCATGCGTCTTACACACTTTTCTTCCAACATTACTTCCAAGTTCAGGTACAGCAGCAAGGCACAGAAGAAGAGGCACAGGGCTGAAAGTCAGGACCTACTAGCTGCAGATGGAGGTCATGTCCCTTCTCTGTTTCCTCAGCTGGTTAGATTAGGTGACTTCCACTTGAGCACCTTGGCCTCTACCACCCTCTTCCTGCTTCTGTGGGATGAGAAACTGTCAATGTGCATATTCAGAGTCCACTGGGCCATACTTACTAGTGGGCAGGGAGACTGTGCCTTAGAGGTCACAACCTGAGCCGTAATCAGGGTATTACTAGGGATACCCTTCTGCTGTCTGTCCCAGTGTCTCTGTCTGCGAGTGGGTGAGTAGGTGGGGACAGGTCTGCCTTGAGGCCCTGGTAATTCTGGGTGGCACTGGGTGGTGAGGAAGCACGACTCCTTCATCCTGCATTCCCAGGCAGGAGTTTGAATCCAGTTTGTACAATTGCTCCTGACCTCCCCTGCCTGGGGCTGCCCTGGGCCTGAGAAGGCCTCACGTTCCTGACACACAGCCCAGACAGATGTCCAAGAGGTCTCTCTGCTCATCCCCCTCTCCTGCTTGTAGACTCCCACAACATTGCTCAGTATTCCTGGCAACCCAAACACTTTCCTGAATCTCACCTTCTTCCTGAGTCTAAACCCACAGCTCCTTTCTGCCCCAGTCACAATGACCTTGTTCCAGTTTCTTGAACAGAGAACTGTTCCCCAGCTTGGGGGTTTCACAACGCTGTTCCCTCTGATGGATTTCTCTTCCATCCATTCTTCTCAGCTGGCTCTTATCCTCCAGGTCTCAGCTCAAGTGTCACATCTTCAGGTAAGCTTCTCTGTCCTCCCAGTCCTTGCTCTTTTCCTTCCTAACACTTATTACAAATGGTAATTCTGTATGAAAGCTGCAAAGGTGACAGATTTGTCCCAGTGCCACGTTGATGCAGACTCTCTTATCACTGCACTACGCTGCACACACCCGCTGGATGCACAGACACTTAACGTGGGCAGATGGAGCAGGGAGTTCAGCATAATCGCCCAGCAAGAATCTCTTCAATGTCCCTCTTTCCCCAAATGTTCCAACCCCCAAGGCAGCTGCCAGTTCTCTCTTCTCTTTCCTTTCCCTCTTCAGCCTCTCTCCTGGCTCCCCTCCCTGGCACATATGCCTCCTCTTCTCTTCTGTATCTGGCACCTTCCTTTCCAGGTCCTGATTTCTCTATCATATATTGAGTAATTTAATTCTCTTGGTTCTTCCAATCCCTTTCTCCCCAGTGCCCACCAGCCAAGCAAGGGTGTAAACAAAGCAAGAGAGAGTCTAATGACTTGATTTATATTCTATTACACACACTTACGTATATTTGCTCAATAACTGTCACCACTACTATTTGTAAGTTCCATGACACTCACATAGCTTCACGGATGTTTTTTTCAGCACTGTATACCTGGCACCCCGCATGGGTATACAGTGCATATATACAGCAAGGGCTCAATAAGTACTGGCAGAATAAATGAATGTCATGTTTCCTTAAGGTAAATCGTTTTTTATTTCAATTCGAATGTCTGGAACCCGAGTACCCAATCCAGGGTGCCCACAGACCCAGTTAGAAGGTTACCATAGACTGTGCACCCATCTCCTGGCCTTTTTCATCTCCTGATTCAAGCATTAGCATCTAGAGTTTCCAATCACATTTGATTACACTCATCCTATTCGGGCAGAGGGTCCTCTGGATCTGGGATAAGTGGGTTCCCCGTGGCAGCTCTGTTCTCCCCTTCTCCTCCCCTCCCCAGTTGGGATGGAAAGATGAGGGAAATGCTGTAAATTCAGCGACTGGGGGTTTTTGTAGAGACTTGACAAAGTTTCTCATGATGGTATTGTAGAAAAGATGAAGAATCGGGAGCTGGATCCAGGAACAGCTGGGGGATGTATAGCTCAGTGTGTGGTCACACCCAGGTGATCAGTGGAAATGCTGGTGGAGGATAATGAGTTGTGTTTGCAATCCTGTCCTCTTTTCCACTTTTCTTGCTGCTTTAGCTGAAGGTTCAGAAGACAGGGCTCTTCAAACTGGGGCATGTGACAATGCCAGGGAGGCGGCACTGTGCAGCAGGATGGCAGACTCTCAGCTGGAACATGGATTAACTCTGCAAAAGTGAACTGTCCCTGGAGTAAACTGAAGTCCCATCCTTGGAGCATGGAATAAGATGGAAAGATGTAGCTGAGTGACACACCCTCAAGTGAGCTACAGGCCCCGTGTGAATCTGCTTCCTTGGAAACTAAGGAGATCAGCCACCACATTAATGGAAGTGGGGAATCTAGAAGGACGAAGGTGCTATCTTGCTCCATCCTGCATGCATGGATGGAACTGGACTCAGTTTTGTGGTCCAAAATTTGATGATGGAGGATATAGGTATTATCAGGGCTTGTGAGCTATTCCGCACCACTGATAACCATCTCAGACACCACAGACGTTCAGCCTGTGTTTATTGTGATCCGGTGAAATAGAAATCTCAGTGGAGAAAAACAACCCCAGAGACAAGCCCTGCCCCCTCACATACCTATATGATTGGGGTGGGGGTGTGGAGGTGCCGAGCATAGATGACTAAGGTCTTGTTTCTGCCCCTGTGGAACTGACAGTCCAGCCGAGGAAGCAAGTCAGACTTCAAGAAAAAACAAAACAAAACAAAACAAAACAAAACAAAACCTAGCTCTTCAGAAACAGCCCTTCCACTTGCGATCGCTTCAGGTATATAATGAATGATCAAGTGTCACATCAATTCATGATAACACAGGGACCACTCGTCCATTAACTAACCCAGCTGGAGGAAAATGCCCTTGTGTGGCCGGCCGGGAGAGGCCCTCAGTTACGCGCTGCTCAGGCTGAATTTAATGGTCTCCGCTGGACACCTGGGCCCTCTGCTAACCTAACCTGCCAGCGTGTATACTGAGTGTTTATAGAGTTGTCCCTCGGTACTGCGGGGGATTGGTTCCAGGAACCCCTGCAGATACCGAAATCTGCAGATGTTCAAGTTTCTGATATAAAATGGTGTAGTCTTTGCATATAACCTATGTGCATCCTCCCACGTACTTTAAATCATGTCTAGACTACTTATAATACCTAGTACAATGTAAATGCTATGTAAATAATTGTTATACAGTATTGTTTAGGGAATATAGACAAGAAAAAAGTCTGTACATGTCCAGTACGGATGCATTCTTTTCTTGAATATTTTTGACTCGTGGTTGGTTGAATCCACGGATGCGGAACCAATGGATATGGAGGGCCAATTGTACCTTCTTTTATTTATTAAGAATATACTGACACAGGTGCTTAGCCCTGTGTCATGTGTTAGGGACAAGCTCTTGAACAAGCCCTGATCTGTACCCTTCAGGCACTCATGGGCCAGCAGGAGAGAAAAATATACACAATTCCATTGCAATCTGCAACTGCAGAAAAAGTGGCAGAAAGATTGAGGGCAGGGACTGCATCTGGAGGACAGGGGCAGGAAGCCGCAGGTGGTCTCCCTAAAGTAGGAAGTGGTGGCATTGCCCTCTGGATCCACTGCAGCTAACATGGACCAGGCAGAGGGAGAGGACCGGAAGACCCTATTCTGGGCAACACAATGGGGGTACTTTCCCATAAAGACTGTGAAGGTGTTTTCTGCTAAATCTAGTGCTCCTGAACCCCAGAGTGGAATCACTGACCACGTAGCAGGGATTTGCAATGATTAAACAGTAAAACCTTGACCTGCTGCTACCAGGGAAGGAATCAAGAGTATCGAACAGGATTTCTGCAGTGCTATGCTTCTGTTCATTAGAGAAATGTGTTTTCAGCCTGAACTGACTCACAAACTACTTCTTCTTCCTGCTGAAAGGCCAGGAGATGAAATGTTACCCTACATCAGTCACAGTGACTTTTCCCAGCACACACCATCCCCCAGCGGTGATGTCTGTGTCACCCCTAGGCCCCACCTCTTCTAGGACAGTGACCCTCCAGACTCTCACTCTAGGCCTGTGTTCTAAATGGGAGCTGCTGTCCTCTCACCTAAGCCCGGCTCCCTGACCACAGTAGTTGGCTGGGAGGTCAGCAGCTGACCCGAGCTCAACAAGCTGAGTCCTTTCCTGGGCTTTTTCAAACAGGAGATGGGAGAGAGAAGACATTTTCTCTCTTGACATAAAACTACAACAAATGAAAGCTTGGAGCTCCCAGAGGCTATGACTCTGGCGTCATGGAGAAGTCAACTTGAGAGAATGAAGGTGACTCAGGGGGGAAAAGCAGGATACATGAGCCAGAGCAAGATGGGGAGAGAGGGAGAGAAGAGAAGAAAAAAGAGAAGAGAAGAGAAGAGAAGAGAAGAGAAGAGAAGAGAAGAGAAGAGAAGAGAAGAGAAGAGAAGAGAAGAGAAGAGAAGAGAAGAGAAGAGAAGAGAAGAGAAGAGAAGAGAAGAGAAGAGAAGAGAAGAGAAGAGAAGAGAAGAGAAGAGAAGAGAAGAGAAGAGAAGAGAAGAGAAGAGAAGAGAAGAGAAGAGAAGAGAAGAGAAGAGAAGAGAAGAGAAGAGAAGAGAAGAGAAGAGAAGAGAAGAGAAGAGAAGAGAAGAGAAGAGAAGAGAAGAGAAGAGAAGAGAAGAGAAGAGAAGAGAAGAGAAGAGAAGAGAAGAGAAGAGAAGAGAAGAGAAGAGAAGAGAAGAGAAGAGAAGAGAAGAGAAGAGAAGAGAAGAGAAGAGAAGAGAAGAGAAGAGAAGAGGAGGAGGGAGGACGCAAGTCTCGTCTGTGTTTGAGTCCTTGGTTCTGGCTTCCCTAAGGCTAAGCCAACCCTGCTCTTCCCAAATTTGGCTGTGCGAGTCAGTCAGTGCCACTACTGACACATCAGCTACTTGATACGAGGCTTCCATCATTTTCAATCAAAGCCTAGTGTCCTTCCAACACACAACACACAGAAGGGGAACATGAAAAGCTGATCACGCACCCCCAGAGGGAGCCCCATCCCCGCTTAGATGCGGTGGCACCAGAACTGCACGGAGAATAGAGAGGAGGGTCCTCAGAGGAGGGGAGGTTTGGGCAGAAGAGCAAATCTGGTGGCACAGCGCAGCGTCTGAGGCAGGGGCTGTCACCAGCCCCTCAAGGAGGAAGAAGCAGAAATGAATATTAGAAGCCTGCCAGGGTGTGCTACAGTTGCTGTCCAAAGTGCTTTTTGAGTTAATTGGTAAAAACTTATAAACAGTTATGTACTCATTGTCAATAACCCTGTTGTCATCATCATAAAGTTTTAAGCCAGGGAACCCCCTGCCAAACCCCATCCCTCAACTCGCCTTAGAGTTTAATCGCACACACCGAGATTGTGTGCCCAGGTCCGAACGCTGCTACTTCTTACAGGATGACACAGAGGAATTCTGTCAATTAGAGGCAACAGGGAAACAACATCGCAGGCCAGAAAGGGGCTCCCAGAGGAGACTGGTCTGGTGCCTGTCTCCACTAAAGCTGTCCCTAAGCCCTCCTGACATAGTCATCCCCACTGTCCCTGAAGAGTGTCTGTGAATGAGGTCCCTCGGGGACCCCATGAATCGGCACCCCATTTATAAGGTGTCTACTCATTCTTGGCATCATTCTGAGAGCTGGGTATACAGCTGTGAATAAGACAGAGAAGGCCTCTGTCCTCAGGGACTTAGATGACAGGTGGGGACACAAGCAATAGGCAAGTAAATAAAGAAGGAGGGCAACTAAGAATCTAATAATTATACAAGATACTTTGATGTTTGGCATCTCATGGAGAAGAGATGGAGGCCCAGAGAGGGTAAGAAACTTGCCTAAGCAGTGGCTTTAGGGGAAGGAACGCAGCCCCCAGCTGCTTCTGTACCCCTATTCAGAGGCTCTGGCTGCCCCAGGGATGCCCTGTGGCTCAATCCAGAAATGTCTGGTGTTCTTCTGGCAACTCCTGGGAAGATGCCCTGTCTGCCTATGTTTCTATTGCATCTGGCACATGGATGGAATAATCATAGGTCCTGCTTTGCTAGGGACAGTCCCGATTTACACCTGTTGTCTTAGAGTAATTACCAATAGAATCCACTTTCACTTACAAGAGTCCAGGTTTGGATGGTAAATTATATGATGCCCCAACTCATGGGGTACCCAAGTCTCTGGATCCTTGGAGCATCTTGATGCCAGAATAAGACATTTGGCATCTTCTCTAGATATTGCATCACACTAGGAGTCCTGCTGCATTCTGCCCCCTAAAACCTGAGGCCTGCCTCCCTGGGCACTGCCTTGCAGCTGAGGGGCCTCGCACAGAAGGAGGTATCTCCTCACATGCCCCTCCTTGCCTAAGCCCACATCTACCCCCAGCTGTGGCTCTGCCCTGTCCATTATCTCTGCCCCCTGCTAAGGACTTGTCCTGAAGACAGAGCTCATGGTCACTGCATTAGAAGCTCCTGGAGAGAACCAGCCATGTCCTCCACACATGGGAGCATCACTGCTTGCTGACTTGGAGAGGAAACACAACACCCTTAGGTGAAGTACATCTCAGAGGGGAGCTCATGGTTCCCAATTTGACCCAAGCACACATGCATTTTTAAATACCCACCTCCCCTCCCAAGAAAACTTGGTGATGTTTGCCATGTGTATTGGGTCCCTGTCCTTACAGATGCCCTGTCCTTACAGATGCTCCTCAGTTTCTGCCCCCATAAAGGTCTGGATTCTCTGGCCTCAGCCTCCTGGACTAGACACCCTGTGCTGTCCCAGAGGTGACAGGGGTGGAGCAGGTACAGGTCTCCTAGGATAGAATGACTTCAGATCAGTATGGACACCAGCGAGTCAACCTCTGGGACTAGGATCCAGGCACCCCCGGGGAGACGAGCCGTGAGTGGGGGAAGCAGCCTGTGTTACCTGCGCACACCCCATGCTCACGCCAGCACCCCCCACCAGCCCACACAGCTGGGTGGCAGCAGGCAGCTTCTTCATGCAAATTAAATAAAACAACCTTTTTATCTGTTGGCTGATTCCCTCTTTTGAAGAAATCAACTACAAATTCATTTTTCGGGAGAAGCAATTATGATGATGGATGGAATGTCAGGAAAAGAGAATCAAACAGAAGCCTGCAGGCCCGGGCTGGGGGCGGCTTCACAGGACAGGAGAATGGGGACAGTTGCTTTCAGCTCCCATCCTGGCTGGCTATCTCCACCCCCTTTCCCCCTCTCCAGTGTGGGGTCAGCATGGGGGTGCTGTATAAAGGGCCCCTCCCACCAGGGTTCCGTAAGAGGTCAGGAAAGACATAGTAAAAGGTATGGCTTGTACTCATAATCATGAGCACCTATGTGTCTGGCACTTTCTAGGCATTTCCTCATTTAATCTTCACGATTGCCCTGCAAAATAAAGATTATTTTCCGTTTCCCGGATGGAGAAACTGAGACGCGTAGCTGACTTGCTCAAGATCGTGCAGCTAAAAGGGGAGCAGAAGTAGGACCCACACTTCATTCCACAGTAACATGAGCCCTTCCAGGGAAAGTGAGGTCTAGCTCAGAGCCCTAGAGAGTCCACCGTTCTCCAGCTTGCAGATGGGGAAACAGAGGCTAACTCCAGTACACGGGGCAATCATTAGAAAAATCCATCTGTTTATTCAATCAATAATAACATACAGGGTTAGGCAATTCTCCAGCTTGCAGATGGGGAAACAGAGGCTAACTCCAGTACATGGGGCAATCATTAGAAAAATCCATCTGTTTATTCAATCAATAATAACATACAGGGTTAGGCAGTGTTCAAGGATGCAAGTACTCTAAGTTCACCATCAAGGGCTTCTGCTGCCTGGCCTGGGGTGGGGAGATTTGGAGAAGGGGAAAATCCTGCGACCTGATCTGGGACTGCACTGGAAGCCCCGCTGCACCGCACCACCTACAGCTGCGGCATCTCAGATTCTATTCTCCATCAAGCGGCTTGCTGTGCTGGAGAGAACACTAGAGCGGCGACAGCAAGGCAACTCACACGGGTCCCAAGGTGCCAGCCCACAGCCAGGAGCCCATGGCACTCAGGGAAGGACTGAGTGGAGCAGTGGCAGCGTCTGCCAGTCTGTCAGTTCCCAGGAAATCCTTCACAGTGATGGGTCTGGGCTTCGACTTCAAAGGCTCCTCTGGTAAAGACCTGCTAATTGTTTGAAACACATTTTCAGCGAAGTGTGAATTCTCTCTCTCCAAACCTCCTGTGAATTCCAGGACAGCTCAAGCTGGGAGGAGCGGGGGACTGCTCCCTTGCCTGTAGCTGGAAGGGAGCTGGGGAGTCAGGGGCCAAACCCCGCCCCCCCAACCCACCTCCCAGTGGTTCCTGGGCCCTGGTCATCGCAGGAGAGACAAGGTGTCAGCCCTGGAGGCTGCTAGCCCTGGGGAGGGCAGGGACTGCTCTCTTGAAGGCAGGAACTGAACCTGGGGGCCTCAGTAGGCTGAGGGTTTGGGGTTCACTGCAGATTCTCCCCACCTTCAGGTGATAATAGGTTCCAAGGCTATTAAAATTAATAGCTAACAATGATGTGAAGATCACCGTATGGCAGGCGCTGTTCTAAGTGCTGTATATATTACATGCCCCACTCACCGGAATCCTCACTGCAACTCATGAAATAGGGACAAGTATTGTGTCCCTTTGTACAGATAACAACACTGAGGCACGGGGAGTTTAAGTAACTTGCCAAGGTCACACTCCTGTACGTGGAGGAGACTAGACCCTAGACACCTTGCATCTGTGCTCAGGGTGCAGGAGGTGGGCTGGGGGCATCACCAGGGAAACAGACAAGTGGCTGCAGCTCATCCTCCCTCCCCCATGCCAGGGCCCTGGCTCAGAGGTCAGGCAATGCAGGGAAACCGAGGACCATTCAGAGGAAAGAAGAAAGGCCCCGAAGTCACACAGATGTGGGGGCAATATTTACCAGCCAAGTGACCATGGGAAGTAAAGTAGCCTTCCTCCAACTCCACTTTCCCATCTGTACAATGGAAATTACGACGCTTGCCAACATGGTTATTTTCAGGAGCCGAGTAGTCAGGCACGTGCGTGACCCTGAGAATGAGCGCCTCCTTAAATTCTGTTCCCGAGAAGCCTCATTAGTCTCTCTCTAGTCCTGGACCTGGAGATAATTATATGTTAAGAATCTAGACCAGAAAATTCCTGGCATGAGTAGACAGTAAATGAGCAAATGAATAACGAAAAAATGAATGAATAGTAGCTGAATTAATGATAGTCTGCTACCATTCATTCATTCATTCATTCTCTCCTCTTGCTAGGCCCTGCAAGCCCAGCAGTCACTGGCGATCTAGGAGGAGCAAGGCCCATGCCCTGCCCGGAAGCACCTACAGTCTAGGAGGAACCCTGTGAGGCCTCTGCCCTGCACTGCCCAGCTGTGAGCAGGTCTGATTCAGGCACTGACCCCACCTTGCTTTTCCCAGCCGTGCAGGTGAAGGCTAGACTCCCAGACAGCGACCTCAGCCTGGCCTGAAGGGTGCAACAGTACTGGGGAAGGCGAGGCCCCCGCCCCAGGCACCTTCTCACCAGGCTCTCGGCAGGCTCAGGACCCTGCATCTCACACATGGTGTCTGGGCAAACCTGAGAACTGTGTCACAGGGGCTTCCACCCGGGCCAGCTCTACCTGGGGGCTCCTCCAAGGGTTGCAACCGTGCCTTATAAATCTCCAACCCACAGGAGGAGGAGAGGAAGTAGAGAAGGGGTGGAGGGAGGAGGAGAGAGAGAGCAACGTTCCCA
>NW_007745211.1:0-778 GCF_000696425.1 Galeopterus variegatus
GCTCCATCTTCACATGCTGCCCTGACTGCAGTGCACTGGTGACCTCCATGTTCTAATCAGTCTGGATGGAGAGAAGCAATTGACAGCCACCTGATGCCACTGGAGCCCCACAGCACAGGGAAGGGGGCACAGGGCACTGGCTCATGGGGTACCTTCCCAGATACCATTTCATATGAGGTCTCCACCATTCCCTTTTACAGGTGGGGAAACACAGGCCTGGGGGCAAGTGTGGAGGGCAGGCTGGCAGTGTGGGTGGCATACCAGCCTGATGAAACCAGTCTACAGCTTAGCCAGCTGCTCCTGGAGCTCACAGGCCTGGGATAGCATGCAGCTGGTGGTGGTGTGATGGTGCTGCATGCCCTTCAGCACCTGCCCATGCTGCTTACCTCAGAGCCCAGCAGCCCACCCCAGCTCCAGCATCTGCTCCTCCTACTCCCAGTTCACGTGGCTCAGACCCTTGTTGTCCTTTACCTGAGCCTGGAGATGACTGGCCGGTCTCTCCAGCTGCTTCTGCAGCTGCTCAGCCTCCACCTGCAGTCACTATTCTTCCTTGCTGGGCCCTTCTGGAGGATCTGGGAGTGGAGGCTCAGCTGAGAAAGGGATCGGACGATAAGGGTCTCTGGCCTCTGGAGTTGCAAAAAACACTCTTTTTGACCCACACCTAATTCAGTCTCCTTGTCCCAGAACACGGCTTCCTAGCTAATCATTCCTCATGCCCAGATGATGGTCAATCATTCGAACCACTTTCAAATAGAGTTCTTCACATTCTTATGCTCAA
>NW_007745211.1:1215-3184 GCF_000696425.1 Galeopterus variegatus
TCAAATAGAGTTCTTCACATTCTTATGCTCAAGACAACTGTGGGTGGCTGACAATGGGCACTCCACCCCTCCTTGCAAACAGGGACACTGAGGCTCAGATGGGCAGACTTGCCACCTTGCACACACCTCTTTCTCTTCCCCCCACCTGCTCCCAGGCCACCTCAGCCCCAGCTTACCTGTCCACCTGCTTTCATCGGCCAAGCAGGTCTCTGGGTCCTGGATCTGACTCAGGCTATGCTCCTCCCTCAAAGCGTGCACCTGCCCAGAGCAGGAGCCATGGAGGGAGTGGCTGCAGAATGGACAGGCTGCCACCTTCCTCTCTACCCCCAGCCCCATAAAACCAAAACCCTGTGCTGCAGTCACTCACTTGTGGCAGGAGCTTGGATGTCTTGAGCTTTTTCATCTGGAGTTTCAAGGCTGCCTTCTCCATCACAAGGACCTGAAGCTTCCCCTTCAGTGGGGACTGGTGACATTTGAGGTCCTCATATGGCCAGAGGTGGTGGAGAATTGGAAGAATGAGGAACAGAAAGGACCACTTTGGTGATCAACTCACTGACTTTGGCACCCAAACAGAGGACCATGGCATGGGAAGGGGACCCAGGAATCAAGAGTCACAAGTGCCAGTGCAGAGAGTGGACATGAATTGCCTGAGGCCACACGCAAGTCACTGGCACAGCTAGGGCCAGAGCTTGGCTCTGCACATGTCCAAATCTGTGTGTCCACCTCATCATGCTCACCTGTACCCCTCCCACCTGCCACCATATCACCTGTGCTGAGGCCCCTCAGACCTGCCATCCATCTTCCCCCTCCTACTTGTTGTACTCCAAGTGCAGGTGGAGAGCATCTTATTCTTTTATCATGTCATGGTAGGATTGCGAATACAGAAAGGTGAAGTCAGAATTCGGCAGGGAGAAGATATAGTCAGGGCACACTAACACTAACGCCTACAGTAACCGTTCGGCAGTAACATTCCCTCCCCCTGAATCACATTTGACATCTTTTTCAAGGCATTTCCAAGCCCATATTCTCAGTTGGTTTTACTAAGAACTCAATAAGCTTGGAAGAGGCAGGGAAAGAGATCTGATTTACAGCTGGCTGACGGAGGCCCAGGGATATTGTGTCATGTTGCCATTGTTATGACGATCATCACCATCACTTGACTCTGTATTGAGCACCTCACCAGGCACCAAGCTAACAATCCATTGAATGCTCACAACCACCATAGGAGGGAGTTACTACTATTATCTCCATTTTGTAGGTGAAATACAAAGTGTTAGAGGTTAAGTGCTAAGATCCCTTACAGCTGGGATGTGAACATTCAGGTCTATCTAATTCTCTAAGCCCATTTTTTCCCCTGGAGGAGGAGGTGCAAGCATGAGGGCAGGTGACTGGGCTCACCCTCTTGGCCTCCTTTTGCCATGTGGAGACAGCAGTCAGACTCCACTGCAGCTCTTTTATCTGCCGCTCACATGAGCACAGGCAGCCCGACAGATGTTCACACTCCCCTGGAGTGACAGAGGTCAAGATGGAGCCCAAAGGACTCCCGTGAAGACCTGCCAAGGCACCAGGTTGAGGGAGGAAGAGTGCCCAGATTCACACCTGCTTTCTGCCAGACCGCATGGTGAGCATAGGCCAGGACTCTCTGTAACTGTGCCTTTTCAGACATTAAGACATCAGTGGTCCAAATCTGAGCCTTTGAGAGAAAAGCCCAACAGGTTCTGAGAGAGAGGGAAAGGAAGTGTCTCTAGGGGATGTGAGGGATGCCATATGGTCCACTGACCTGCAGTTGTTCCCACAGGGAGTTCACATGCTGACACCTACTCTCTTCCTATAGGAAGAGGAAAGAAATATCTCTTACTGGGGAGGCAGAGATGGAACAGCAAGGGACAGAACGCCGGAATGCCACCAATAGCCCAGGACAGGCCCACCAGTGAGACCATATTCTCAGGGACCTTGTGGGGTGGGGGGG
>NW_007745211.1:3841-9503 GCF_000696425.1 Galeopterus variegatus
GGGGGGGCAGTACAGGGGGTGAGCCTTGTGCAGGTTGGGAATGGGCAAGACAAGCCTGCAGCCTCTCCATCTGAGTTTTCCCCTAAACCCATCAGCCATGTAATGAGTGAACAAAGAAATCACGTTCCTCCTTCCAGTTGATCCAGAGTTTCCTGGTACTGTTTTTTCTGTGTGGAGAGCCACAGGAAGATGACTGAGGTTGTCTCCCTTGGCTCCATTCCCCAGACCAGAGTGGTGGGCAGGGGACAGGAATAGATTTTCAAGGAAAAGCTCTCAGACCCTATGGGTTGCAAATTGACAAACTCTCCTCGAACTTTCCCCGAGGAAAGAGAATTTGGGTCTTTGTTGTTTTTTGCTCACAGCTACAGAGCTGAACATCTGAATCTGGATTCTCTTTGAAGGACAACCACAGAAACCTCGAGAAATGGAGGCCAAGAAAGGAAAGACTACCCTTCTCCCAGCTTGTGATTCACAAGGGTGCATGTATTCACCACAAATCACACACTGTGGGACAGGGACTGCTCTTAATAGCAGGGATCCAGGAATGAAAAGGACAGGCAAGCTCCCAGTCTCCCTGATGTTTCAAGTGTGCCTAGAAATCTTTCATTCTTAGAGCTGAAAAGGACCTTTGACACCCTCTAATTCTATCTCAGGACACTCAAGCCCAGCTAGGAGAGGTGGCTTGTCCAAAACCAAAGGCAAAGAAAAGCAGGAACTAAGGGTGGGAAGACAGGGCTTCTGACGACAGTCAGCTTAGTGTTTCCAGCAGAGGGGCAGCCCAGGGCATGTGTGGCAATGACTCAAACAGGGATGTCTGGAGAAAAGAGAATGGGCAGACAGGGCAGCAACAGAAAGAACTGCAACTGTGGTTGCTGCATGGTGTGGGGTCCCTCCTGCTGAGACTGAGGCTCCCCAGTACCCCATTCTCCCTTGGCACCAGGGACCCCAGCCCCTTTCTTCACAGCCCCAATGGGAAATTAAAGCCCAGGATTGGTAGTGTGGAATCAGGAGACCCCACTGGACTCTTACCAATTCCTGGATCATGCTCCTTCGACATTTGTTTTCTACATAGCTGGAATACTGGGCTACTGCCAGATCTAGGCACTGGCTCTGAGGCGCATGCAGAGAGGAGGAGTTGGAGGAGGTCTGGGGGGAGAGGTAGAGAGAGCAATCATTAGGGGTGGGGGTGGGGACTTTCTCAGCTGGCAGTGGGGCACCCAACACCCACCATGGGAGGTGGTCAGGAGGCTGGCCTGCAGAGGTACTTACCTCTAGCTCCTTCATGTAAACTGAAGTCACAAAGGCCTCCCCACTGATGTATGATGTGGGCTAGAAGAGATGAGAGTGCACATGGAGACGCTTTGCTTCTCTCAGTGGCTAAGCCCTCTGATGTTCTTTTTTCCTCATCAACTGGCAAAAGTCTCTTTCCTGCCCGACCTGGACCAGGCCTTCCTCCTGTAGCCCCTTTGTGCCCACTTCTCAAGATCTCTCTCCCCCATTGTCCCTCACCTCCCAAGCAGCTTTCATCTGTTTTTTTTTTTTTTGGAAGTGGTGGCCAGTACAGGGCTTAAGCCCTGGACCTTGGTTTTATCAACATCATTCTGTGCTTCCTGTGGCAGGAGCCAATGAAAACCAAGCTTGTGGTCCATCTTTGTGTGTACAACTTCAAGGGAGAAGACTCAGAGGACAGTCCTAAATCATATCCCTAGCAGAGGGAGAGGTAGGTAGCATTTAAACCCAGACTTCAAATCAGTCCCTGAAACTTCTTCCATAATTGTTACAATTACCCCCTAGTGCCCTTTGAGCTCCCTGTTCCCAGGAGTCTTACCAGCCAAGACTCACATCCTTAGGCAACTGGCAACCTTCAGAAGTGGTTGAATTAGGGCTACTGCCAATTTTCATTTTGTTCTTTTCTCCTGGAGGACCACCAAGGCTGTTTTTCCTATGGTAATCTCTTAACTGTGAAAAGGAAAAGCAGTAATATTCAGGAGAACTATAAGCCCTTATACTTGCATCCTACTTTACAGTTTTTACAAAATGTTCTTACTTATACCATCTGGTTTAATGCCACCAGCAACCCTATAAGGTGTTGTGATGATCACTAAATGGCTGAAGAAATGGATTGATAACATGACTAAAAAAGGGCAATAATGGAACTTAACTTCAGTCTTCTGGGTCTTTGTCATGAATCAGCAGCTGTCAGGTGGCAAAATACAAATCAGACATTGGAGTCCTCTCTTACGGAGCTGCGAGAGCTTCACACCAGTACTTCTCAGACATTTACATCAATGTATCCTAATGGCAGAAGTCAGTGAGGGCACACCCCTAGAGATCTGTGGACCTAACAAAAAGAGGGCAACTTATGCATCATTTCAGAGAGAAGTCTATTACAATCTTACAAATCTAGGTGAATATCACCCTTAAATATATTAATAGGTTTTTTCTCTCTCAAAAGAATCAAGCAAATCTGATGCCTCAGAAAGATGACCCCTATGTGTCCTGTGGCACCACAGATTGAAATGATCTGGGCAAGATTCAAGCTTCAGTTGCTTGGGATTTGTTCCACAGAAGATAAGCACATCTTCCTCCAGAGAGCATTGACTGAAAGGTGCTCTGGTCCCAGAATCCTAGGGAATTCTAATGCGAGATACAGACACAGAAATAAATTGTTAAGTGTCTCTAGAGAGTAGAAGCCTGAGAGAAAACCAAACCAAACCCATTCTCCCAATTGTCACCCAGAGATATTGTCAACATTTTGAGCCCACAGGTGAAGTGTAGGCTTTTCATGTTGTCAATGTCTAAGAGAAGAGAGTAAGGGAGCCAGAAACCTCTCAGTCTTAGGTCCCCTAGTCCTGAGTACCCTTCCAAATGGAAATTTGTGCCATGACCAGAGAAGCCAGAAGGAGGGTGAAAACACTTAGGGTACTGGGTCATTATGTCAAAGGCCAGGCTACAGGCAGTAATGACAGGGGGCACCTGGTGAGGGCGGGGTCTGGGTTGCCGAGGGGGCAGGGATGGCTGAGAAAACTTTGGTGAGGGGAGTCAAGAGGAACAAAGGGGAAAGTCCCATGTGCTTCAGAAGTGACACAGAGTCCTGCCCCTGTCCCACCATCAGAGGGGCCTCAGGCTGGGTCCAGGGCCTGTGACCCAACACACTATACCTTTTTCTTGGCCACAGCCATTTCCTGTCAGATTTCTTCTGACATCTTGGGGCAGGGAAAAGGAAAGGAGGGCCGCATCACCATCATCCAAGCACTGCTGAATTGCTTCCTCCAGCTAATGTGGCAGATGTGTAACTGAGCCAGAGCCAGTGGGAGCGGGCAGTACTGGGCAACACTGAAGTGGGCATGGCCTCAGTGCTCACAGCCCACTGGAGGATGAGAAAGATGAAACTAATGGGGGCATGGCCAGAACACAGGGAAGGATGGAGTCACAATGAAAGCTGTGGTTGCTGGCTCCGCTCACCCCAGGGAGGGCCTCCCCTTGGGGAAATGAGCGGGTCTCTGGTGTGGTGCCCATGCAGCTTTTGTGTGACCCTTCTTGGTGGTTGTCACAGAATTTGAGGCACCTGGCAGAGCAGAGAGGCTGCTCTCCAGCCCCCACCCTGGACCCTACTGTGCCAGTTCAACCCCTGATCTGGGGCATTGGACCCCAGGGCTCAAGAGGTGGGCAAGGAATGGACAGCAGGGGAGAGTGTGTCACTTCAGAGTCCCTTTCCAGACTCCTCACAGCTCTGCCCCAGACTTTCTCATCCCAGAAACCACCTCCAAAGACCCCTCTCCAGTCCTCCAGATGCTTCTCTACTTTCCCCCTTCCTTGAGGGTCCCTTCACTGATCTTGGGAGTGTAGCTGCCCCCTCCCAGCTGGGTCCCATCCAGGTCACTCCTGCTTGGCAGCTGCTCCTCCTCTCATACCCCACAACACCCCCTTCCTCCCAGCCGGGCTCTGGGTCCCATCACCCTTTCCCCTTGGATGCCTCAAGACCAACCTGGGAGGGAGGGCTAAAACTATAAAACTCACATAACACATAAGTATAAATCTTCATGATCTTAGATTAGGCAATGGTTTTCTAGGTGTGACATCAAAAGCACAAGCACCAAAACAAACAAACAAACAAACAAACAAACAAACAAACAAACAAACAAAAATGGATAAACTAGACATCATCAAAATTAAAAACTTTTGTGTTTCAAAGAATGCCATCAAGAAAGTGAAAAGAAAACCATAGAATTGGAGAAAAGTTTTACAAATCTTATATCTTAGAAGGACTTTGTATCCAGAATATATAAAAAAAAAAATGATTACAACTTGATAATATAAAGATAAATATCCCATTTTAAAAAAATGGCAAAAAATCGGAACACACGGTTTTCTAAAGAAAATATACAAATGGCCAATAAGCACATCAAAAGATGTTTGACATCAGTAGACATCAGAGAAATGCAAATCAAATCCACCATGAGATATAACTTCACACCTAGTACCATTACTATAATCACAAAGATGCATAAAAACAGTGTTGTAAGGATATGGAGAAATAAAACCCTTACACATGGCTGGGAAAACTACACAATGGAGCAGTCATTTTGCAAACAGCCTGAAAGTTCCTCAAATGATTCAGTGTATAGTTATCATATGATTCAGCAGTTCCACTCCTAGGTATATGCCAAGAGAAATAAAACTATGCATCCACTCAAAACCTTGAATACAAACGGTCATAGCATCATTATTCATAACAGTCCAAAGGTGGAACCAGCCAAGTGTCCATGAACTGATGAATGAATAAACAAAATGCAGGATATCCATGTAAATAAATATTATTCTGTCATGAAAAGCATTGAAGTACTGACACATGCTACAACTTCACATGAACCTTGAAAACATTATGCTAAGTGAAAGAGGCTAGTCACAAAGGATCCCATAATGTATGATACCTTTTTTATTAAATGTCCAAAATAAGATTTGTAGGAAAATAAAGTAGATTAATGGTTGCTAAGGGTTGGACAGGATGAAATAATTGGGGATGATGGGTAAGGGATTTAGTTTTGGAGTAATGAAAGTGTTCTACAGTTGCTGCGATGATTGCAAAAATCTGAGTGTACTAAATTCCACCAAATCATGCACTTTAAATGGGTGAATTATATGGCATATACATTGTATCTCAATAAAAGCTGCTAAAAAACAAATGTGCCATGACTTCAGTTTCTCATTAGGATATAGATGTCGCAACAGCTTGATGCTCAACACAATGACTGGAAAAAGCCAGATAAACTATAAAAATCCTAGTTTTGAAGACATAACAGAGTTCTAGAAACAATGATTAGATGAACTTGAATTTCATAAAGAGAGAATTCTAGGGCAGGGTTTTTGCTAATTCTCAGTAGGTACTGATGATCACGGTTGGCCCACAAGGGGGGCAGAGAAACCAGGGAAGTATTGGTTGGTCACTCATGGCTGGTGCTGGTGTGTGAGATCACACAACTCAAGAAGCACTGACTGATGTCTGGGGGGTCCCAGTAGTCAACCTCAACCCACTCCATCCTCTTACCAGGTTCTTGACTCTGCCACAGGAAAGAATTCAAGAGTGGAGTCACATGACAAAGTGAGAACAGGTTTAATAAAACAAAGAAGAGATACAGATTTGACGGGGGGGGGGGAAGAG